>NC_035442.2:73731116-73970506 GCF_002127325.2 Helianthus annuus | reverse complement strand
GGCTGGGGGTAGTGGACTAGGAGGAATATGTGATTATTATGTGGTAACTTGTGTGATTACCTGATTTGCTGATATTTGTGCATACTTGTGATTGTATTACAGACTCATGGACACCTCAGGTATGGAGACTCGGACACTACTGGACCCCGACCCATGGAGTCAGACGATTATGTCAGAGCACGAGGTGCATACCTCGGATTATACTAGTAAACGACGGACGACTTTCAGCCGTTCGCCTACCTGACGGCGTTGATGAGCCCATCGTTGGTGGTCCTGCTGCGGTCTTCCTCTCGCTGTGATTCCCGCCCCGATTCCTCTTGCATCCTACCCAGCTTATGAGCTTATGCTTGATGCCGAGGCTGGTGGCGATATTGATCTTTTCGATGATGAGCTATACGAGGACGAGGTTCCTGACCCAGCTCTTTTGCCCGCTGGCGGTCTTTTGATGATCGCCGGTGCTCCTGTCGGAGACTCGCCTGTTCATTCTCCAGCCCCAGACTCCTTCGAGTCTGTGGCATCTGTTCCATCGCATGTGGCGAGCACGCAGTTTTTCGTTCATGACTCGGATCCTGACCAGGCGTCATCTGCCGCCCCTATGCCGAGCTTTGTTTTTGAGCATGACGATTTCGAGGATTCTGACCCTGTATTTCCTCCTGGATTCGATCCAGACCGTGATATTGAGTTCGTTCATATGGACCAGCCTGTAGAGGACCCCGTTGACCCCGCCGACCCTTTTGATCCTATCGATCCGGACTTTGACTTCGATATGGCGTTTGTCGATCCCGAGCCTGCAGTAGCTCCAGAGCAGGCCGCTGCTTTCGATCCCGCACATGAGCATGGTTTGGCGCATGCTGATGTTCCTGTTGATCCTATTTTGGCGGGTCAGCCACTTGGCGATCTTCCTGCTGATGATATACCTTGTTAGATGCTGACCATGTTGTTGATCCTCTTGTTGATCCTCCGATCGCTGTCGTCCAGTTGACCCTCATGTCGATCATATTGATCCTGTTGTTGCTCACGTTGATCCTTTTGTTGACCCTCCGATCGCTGACGTTCCAGTTGACCCTCATGTCGATCTTGTTGATCATGTTGATGCCCACGTTGATCCTGTTTTAGCTCCTGTTGATCCCTTACCTATTGAGCCCGAGCATGCTCTGTTTGCAGAGCACATGGATCCCCCTGACGAGGAGGCTCAGCACGGTTGGATACCGGCTGACGAGGATGTTCCGCCGCTTCCTCCTCACCGCATTGATGCTCACCATCCTGAGTTCTCGTTTCAGATTCCTTCATTCGCACCTCCAGCGGGGCCTGGAGAGGGCTCTTCCGCCCATCCATTTGGCCATGTACCGATGCCATTACCTGTCATGCCTCAGATATCTCCTGTTTCAGCATCCACTCCATCTTTTCCTGTTATGCCTTTTGGCACTGTCAGCGAGCCTTCTTTCTGGTCTTCGCTACCCGTTATGCCACCCGTTGATCCACCTCATATGGGGCATACCCTAGAGGACCTATTGATGTCATTTGTTCTTCAGCATGATTCCCATTCTCAGCGTTTGCAGGAGCTCGAGAGAGCTCAGATGCCTCCTTATTCATGTCATGGTCCGTCATCCTCATCTGCTCAGCCATTTCGGTCTTTTCCTCCGGACATTGCTGCTCGACTTTCGATCCTAGAGCAGCAGATTGCATCCGTGATCCGCACCCAGCAGGCCTTAGAGGAGGACTGGCTTCTTTTTCGCCGCTTGCATTATCCTGTCTATCCTCCTCCACCACCACCACCCGTCTAGAGCTCATCGACGTTACCAGGGTAGACACCGGTGAGACGGCCGCGATTGTTATGCACAGCTTTTGAAGACCATTTGACTGCACAGATTTTTGTTGATACATGTGATGTATTGATTGTATGTAACACTGATATGATGTATTTTGTACAGGGGTGATGTAACCTCTATGTGATTGATGAATGTACTAACACACTTACTATGCTTATGGTCTTGATATATATGCAATCGCCGTATTCTCACCATACCTGATTCACTTGATTGATTATTTTTGTATTGGGACATGGGATGTTGGACATGGGATGTTGGACATGGGATGTGTTGTGTGATATATTGATAACATGAGATGTTATATGCTATTACTATTACTATATACGTATGATTTCTATGGCCTAATCGACGAACGCATCTTTAGAAATGGCACCAAGACGTCAACCGCAGCCGATGCCCACTACTCCTGAAGAACTGCAAGAAGTCATTGCTGCCGCGATTGCTCAGTATGCTGCCTCGCAAGAAGGACCAAGCGGAAGCAACACGAACATCAACGGCAACCAGAATCCCCCTCATGGTAACCCTAAGTCTTTAAGACGTACCATGGTCTAATTGGATTCCTGTAGCAATTGCTAATGTAGTTCCTATATTGAAACGAATGTGCAGGGTGCACCTTCAAGCAGTTTCTGGATTGTAAGCCCACAAACTTTGACGGCACGGGTGGTGCTGTTGCCTTCGTTCGTTGGGCAGAGAAGACTGATTCCACCATCCGTATGAGCAAATGTGCGATCGACCAGCAGGTCACTTACATTTCAGGGCTGTTTCTAGATGGAGCCCTATCTTGGTGGAACCTTCAAGTGCAAACTCTAGGCGAAGCTGCCGCCTACGCCCTGTCTTGGGCCGAATTGAAAGAGCTTATGCGGAAGAAGTACTGCTCTCGCGCGGAGATTCAAAAGCTTGAAACCGAGTTTTGGCACTTAAAGATGGAAGGGTCGAAGATAGCGGAATATGTTCAGAGATTCCACGATCTGTCTCACGTGGTACCTTATATGGTTACGCCCGAGTTTAAAAGGGTTGAGCGCTTCATCTGGGGATTGGCTCCTCAGATAATCAGTATGGTGACTTCTTCCAAACCCGCAACCATCACAGAGGCCATTGATCTCAGTGTGGCTCTCACTGAAGAAGCGATTCGGTTAAACAAGTTCGATGAGATTGAACCCAGGAAAAAGGAGACTCATGTGGAGTCCTCTGGTGGTAGCAAGCGGAAGTTTTCGAGTTTCAAGCAAAGCACCGGGACGGTGGTTAAGAAGGGAGAATCGAATGCACCAGCTCAAGATTCAGTTGGTGGTAGAAAGAAGAGCAGGGGATACATGGGTGCACAGCCCAAGTGCAACTCATGTCAAAAACATCACTCCGGTCGTTGTGGGTTGAAAGTTTGTGAAGCATGTGGAAAGGTTGGCCACCTGAAGGAGACTTGTTGGGCAAATGCTGGCCGGGGAGGTCAGGGAGGAAATGGAAATAGAAACAACCGTGGTGGTGCTGGGAACCGCCCACAAGGAAATCAGGGTGGAGATGGAAACCGTGCTAACCAAGCAGGCACCGTGAACCGAAACCAGGGAAACCACCAAGCTGGGAACAATGGTGGAAACGGGCAGAGGCCCGGATGTTTTAATTGTGGAGATCAAGGGCACTTCAAGAGGAACTGCCCGGAATTGAACCAAGCTCGTGGAAGAGTTTTCAACATGGAGGCCAGTGAAGCGCGCCAGGATCCCAATGTTGTTACTGGTACGTTCCCTGTAAACCAACGCTATGCGTCTGTTTTGTTTGATACTGGTGCCGATTATAGCTTCGTATCGCTAGAATTTAAGAACATGCTTGGTTTAGCCGCTAGTAAGTTAGATATTCCTTATTCGATCGAGCTAGCAAATGGGAAGTTAGTAGAAGCCAATGAAGTGATTAGAGGTTGCGTAATCGAGTTAGGAGAGCGTGAGTTTGCTCTCGATCTACTACCAGTCCAGTTGGGGAGCTTCGACGTGGTAGTAGGGATGGATTGGTTAGCAAGTAACAAAGCAGAGATTGTTTGTCGCGAGAAGATTATCCGTATTCCAACCGACGATGGTGAGACCATTATTGTTCATGGAGAGAAGCGTGAGACGCCGTTGCGGATTATTAGCTGTCTGAAAGCAAGGAAGTGTTTAAAGAAAGGGTGTGTTGCTTTTCTAGCACACATTGTGGATAAAAAGGCTGCTGAGCCGAAGATCGAAGACATCCCTGTCGTAAGGGAATATCCGGAAGTCTTTCCAGAAGACTTACCTGGCTTGCCGCCTCAGAGGCAAGTGGAATTTCGCATCGACTTAGTTCCAGGCGTCGCGCCTGTGGCTAAGGCACCTTATAGACTTGCCCCGTCTGAGATGCAAGAGTTATCAACGCAACTTCAAGAGTTGTTGGATAAGGGTTTTATTCGACCAAGCTTCTCGCCTTGGGGAGCTCCAGTTTTGTTCGTCAAGAAGAAGGATGGTAGTTTCCGTATGTGCATTGACTACAGAGAATTGAACAAGCTGACGATCAAGAATAGGTACCCTTTGCCAAGGATTGATGATCTGTTCGACCAACTTCAAGGTTCAAGTTTCTACTCAAAGATCGATCTTCGATCTGGATATCACCAGCTCCGGATACAGGAGGAAAGTATCCCAAAGACAGCCTTCAGAACTCGATATGGGCACTACGAGTTCCTTGTCATGCCGTTTGGTTTAACAAACGCACCTGCAGTGTTCATGGATTTGATGAACCGAGTTTGTAAGCCGTACCTGGATAAGTTCGTGATTGTGTTCATCGACGACATCTTGATCTACTCAAGGTCGAAGGCAGAGCACGAGCAACACCTCAGAGCTATCTTAGAGCTACTGAAGAAGGAGCAGTTGTATGCCAAATTCTCTAAGTGTGAGTTTTGGCTGAGAGACGTGCAATTCCTTGGGCACGTGGTAAATGAAAGTGGAATTCATGTGGATCCAACCAAGATCGAGGCAATCAAGAATTGGGAAGCGCCAAAGACGCCAACCGAGATCCGGCAATTCTTGGGTTTGGCTGGCTATTATCGAAGATTTATTGAGGATTTTTCAAAGATCGCTCAGCCATTGACGCTCCTCACGCAAAAGGATAAAAAGTTTGATTGGGGAATCAAACAGGATGAAGCATTTCAGTTGTTGAAGGATAAGCTTTGCAACGCGCCAATCTTAGCTCTACCGGAAGGTACCGACGATTTTGTGGTATACTGCGACGCTTCGCGTCAGGGATTGGGTTGTGTGTTGATGCAACGTCAAAAGGTTATCGCCTACGCATCACGCCAACTGAAGGTGCACGAAAAGAACTATACCACGCATGATTTGGAGCTAGGCGCAGTGGTTTTTGCTTTGAAGATTTGGAGACACTACCTCTACGGTACGAAGTGTACGATCTTTACAGATCACAAAAGCCTCCAGCATATATTCAACCAGAAGGAGTTGAATATGAGGCAAAGGCGATGGGTTGAGCTGTTGAACGATTACGACTGCGAAATCAAGTATCATCCAGGGAAGGCGAATGTGGTCGCCGATGCCCTAAGTCGCAAGGAGAGAATCAAGCCCATAAGGGTTAGGGCTATGGAAATGATTATCCAAACCGATCTTTCCTCACGCATTCGAGCAGCGCAAAAAGAAGCTCTCAAGGAGGGAAACCTTGAGAAGGAATATCTCCGTGGGATGGAGAAGATATTGGTTCCAAACAAGGAAGGAACGTTATGTTTTGAGAAAAGGATTTGGGTCCCTGTGTTTGGTGATTTAAGAGAGGTTATTTTTGATGAAGCTCACAAATCACGGTACTCTATCCACCCGGGAGCGGATAAGATGTACCAAGATCTTAAGGATTATTATTGGTGGCCTAGGATGAAAGGCGATGTTGCTATCTACGTGAGCCAATGTTTGACTTGCGCCAAGGTTAAGGCAGAATACCAGAAGCCTTCGGGACTTCTGCAGCAACCAAAAATTCCCCAATGGAAGTGGGAAGAAATATCCATGGATTTCATTACGAAGTTGCCAAGAACGCCTAAGGGCCATGACACTATCTGGGTGATAGTGGATCGCTTGACGAAGTCAGCACACTTCTTGCCTATCCGCGAAAAGGATCATACAAGCAAACTGGCTGAAATTTATATGAGAGAGATTGTCACTCGCCATGGAGTACCTCTCTCGATTATTTCTGATAGAGATGGAAGGTTCGTATCGAGGATATGGCAATCCTTCCAGGAAGCTTTTGGCTCGAAGCTGAATATGAGCACCGCGTTTCACCCGCAGACCGACGGCCAAAGTGAGCGGACGATTCAGACATTGGAAGACATGCTGAGAGCATGTGTGATGGATTTAGGCGGTAGCTGGGATAAGCATTTACCCCTGGTTGAGTTTTCATACAACAACAGCTACCACACCAGTATTGGTGCCGCGCCATTCGAAGCTTTATATGGGCGCAAGTGCAGGTCGCCGCTCTGTTGGTCTGACGCAGGTGATAGACAATTGGTAGGTCCCGATGTAGTTCAGGAAACTACAGATAAGATCGCGCAAATCCGAGATCGCATTAGCGCGGCTCGTGATCGCCAGAAGACCTATGCAGATCTGAAAAGGAAACCTCAAGAGTTCGAGGTTGGGGATATGGTTTTGTTGAAGGTATCACCCTGGAAGGGTGTAGCACGCTTTGGGAAGCGTGGGAAGTTGAATCCACGCTACATTGGTCCTTTCAAGGTTTTGGAAAGAATTGGAACAGTAGCATACAAGTTGGATCTACCTGCCGAGCTGAATAACGTTCACGATACATTTCATGTATCCAATCTAAAGAGGAGTCCAACTCAAGTTAACGTTGCCATTCCTACCGACGAGATTCATATTGATGACACGCTCCACTTCGTTGAAGAACCTGTTGAGGTCACGGATTGGAAAGTTAACAAGACCCGCCGGAGCAGTGTCAAGCTCGTCAAAGTTCGCTGGAATGCTAGACATGGTCCGGAATTCACCTGGGAGCGTGAAGACCGAATGAAAGAGAAATACCCCCACCTGTTTCCTAGGAACTCTGCTTCTTCAAGCAGAACCTAAATTTCGGGACGAAATTTATTTAACGGGGGGAGAATGTGACAACCCTCTCAAAACCAGGTATCCGTACGACTTAATTAATTATTAATTATTGCCTAATTACTGTGCTTTACTGAGTTTGCTGATAAACTGCTACTTGATTGTTGGTACTTGTACATATCTGCATCATACTTTGATATTCCTGTCACTACACTACTTAATTGCTGAACCTTAGTGACAAACATGATGCACAAAAGCACAGTAGCACTAAACGGATACACAGTGAACATGCTGATATAGCCAGCATCAGGCAAACACTGCCTCTAAAGACCTGAATGAGCCAGAATTATTTTACTACACCCATAGTGTGTGTAGGGATACAAGGGTTGTATGATTACGTCTCTAGGAATAAGATATAGAGATTTGGATGTGCCTAAAACATACTTTAAGCACGAAACACAGCACTTTTATCAACACACTAGCTTCTAGCTAATTAATAAAGTGCCAAAATATGAGGAATTATTCCCGACACTTTGCAGAATAAATTGTGTCGCTAAAAATATTATTTATGACGCTTAACGGATATCTTAAGCACTTTAACGGATTACTATCCGACCGAACAACCGGACAATACCCAGAACATAAAAATATTGCCAAAATTAATATTGGTACTTTTCTGAGCCAGTTAGGGTCCCTGATTACCCTAACACCCGCTTTTAATGCGCTAAAACAACTAACGGGGTTAGACCTCGCACTTAACGCACTTAACCAAACTGAACCGTAACTGAACGATTGAAAACGAACCGAGTACCATTACAACTCAATGGAATCGGCCAACTAGTGGGACCGGGAGAGTACGTCCTTTATTATTTTATATTAGATTACGCGAAGATCGAGACGACTTTTTCTATAAATATCCTCACCTCTCACACCTAAACACACACACACCTCACCTTCACTCTCTCTCCCTCCCTTGCTCTCCCTCTCGGCCGAACACTATCACCACCACCCACCCGCTTTCGAGTTCAAGTCTTGCAATTCCAAGTCCATACAAGTGTTGGTGGTTACGTACAACGGAGCTCGGAACAAACGGAACGCGAAGGACCTCTACCGTTTGCTATTATCCACGCAGTTTTCGACTAGTTTCTTCCCTAGCCCCGAGCTAGAGGTATAACGTTTAAAACTCATTTTTGGTCATGTCTAAAGTGGTTAAAAGGATATTTGTCGGTTGAATGTCGGTAACCCGCTTAATGGAACTTTAAAGTTTGCTAAAACGTGTATATCGTTGGATAAAAGCTCAAAACGCGTGTAAATGTCGTAATATTTGAACATGTTGATTAAAATGGCCCGATCTATGATGTGGTGGCTCTTATCATCGTTTAACCCGACTTTGTTAAGATCTCGAATTTTGGCATACACTGGATGCCAGCGGTTCAAGGGTTAAAAGGTGAAACTCCACCACACGAGAAACATGAACTTGTATAAAAGTGTTTTAACATGAAAAATAGTATTTAAAACAAACCGATCTACGTATGTACAAGTGGTATATTCGTAGGACCGGGTGTCGAGAAAATCATGTTTTTATAAAAATGGATAAAGTGTTAACAAATACGATTTCTATAAACTACAAGTGTAGAAACACTTGTAGAATAAAAGATCCGACAAAATAACAATGTTTACAAAATTGTCGGGAAGTTGTAAGAAGTGATTTGTTCCAAAAACGAGGTTTTTGCAAGACTAAGCCATGTTATGAATAGATCCACTAAAAATAACGAGATCTACACTGTAGTTTTTGTAAAAACTACAAGTTCATGAAACAACGCGGTTTTACATACTAGTCTTCTATTTGAAGAGTGGAAAAATGACTCGGTTGAATTGACAAATTGTTGAGATGATTTTATAAAAGAAAATGATACGCTTGAAAGCGTGGCCACCTCCAGTTACAGGGGAAACTCTGGCGAAATTTTCTAAAAATCTAACACTTAGAATTATTTACAAGTGTTAGACTACTTTGACACGTTTTCAAAAATATATTTCGCCACAACTTTATTTATAAATAATCGGAGGTGGGATTTTCACAAAACTAAAAGTGATAAATATTTATTCGGTAAATATATTTTGTCACCTCACTGTTTATGATTATTTTGTGAAGATATATAAATATTATTTTTAGAGTAAAAATAATATTTACTAACCTTGTCAAGCCCGAAATAATACAAACGCTTATACGTCGAGAATATAAGATACAACGGTAATTATCATTACCACTTAATCACCAAAACGTAACTTACGCTTATTTCAGAAGTATTCATAAGCGCGTGTGTTGTCAATATATTATTTTGGGAAAATATTATGAGAAAAAGGAAATATATTATTTTTGAGAAAAATGAATATATTTCGAAATAAGAAATAAAATATATTAAGTGGGACTTAATAAAATAATATAAGTATACATGTATTTAATTCCCCCATCCTTGGGAAGGAGAATGCGTATCAAATATATATACGAAACGGTTGACTAACTGTTTCCCAAAAATGTAAACTATGAAGCTAAAGCACGGCCATCCGTCTAATAGAATTAGCACATGTAGGTCGTTGCACAGCACCTGGATATTGGATTGCTTGATTTTGTGACGCGTTCACTGTGAGTTCATGTCCCCCTTTTCTCTTAACTGTTTTCAGTTTTATAAACTGCGGGGGTGAAATACATGTTACAATGATTATGGATATGTTATACATGGTATGGTTAGCGTAAGGAGGGTTACTTAGATCATGTGAATGGGTAGGCGGAAACTTGAGGTCATTAATCCTCAGGGTAGGACCGAGGGGCAGGAGCGGTAGATCTATTTGGGTGTAGCGAGCCCAGTCTCAGGTCCAGCAGAACGGACCTTGGGATGACTTTGTTCCCGACGCATAAATTTGCTAGGTTTGAGCCTTCCTACTTGCATTTACACATATCAATAGCCTTGCAAACCGTTGGTGATCTCTTTTTCCTTATTTGCTACATACCAGGGTTTTTGATAAAGATAAAGGTTTATTTACTCATTTTCGCATGAACTCGCTCAACATTATTGTTGATTTTTCAACTTACATGTATTTCAGGGAATTAAGGATCTGGCACGGTTTAGCAGGATTTCCCGCTGCATTTAGACTCAGAGTCATCCGGGTTCAAGGCTTATGGCTCTTTCCTGGACAAGCCATAGCCCCTGAACCATGTTTATTTATGTTTGCATTATGGTAGTAGTTGTACTGTTTAAGACAAGTAATGGTTGTTGGGTGTTTACCCATTTAGACAATATTTGACAATTTTATTTTCAATGGATGACTTTGCATGATTTTAAATTCATATAGCTTGTTATGGTTAAGCTATGGTATTAAGAAGTCACACCAAATTAACCACGCTTCCGCAAAGCCAGGGTGTGACACACACAATGGGCATACATAGCATGTAAAGTAAAACGATGTACTAAGTACGCACACAATGGGCATACATAGCATGAAATGTAAGGTAAAGTGTTGTGCTAAGTATGCACACGATGGACATACATAGCATAAACACAATGAAATCATGTACTATATATGTACTATTGAACATAGCAAGTATATGATGTGAAAACAGGAAAGCATGAAAGTAACAGATAGGCACATGTGTTTCACCCCAAAACAGTTTGGAAAACAGTAAAAGAGGGGTTCAATGTACTCACATTGACTCCTCGAAAACATGTAAAAGATGGGGTTCAATGTACTCACCTGAGATTGCTTTGAAGTTCTTGTATAATAACCAGATAATGCTAAAGATCACGGGATATCAAACGGCACCTAATAGGTAGCTATGTTAATATACCGAACCAAATCGGAAGGATCGGACAGTACGCGGGTTCGTAAACCAAGCGAGTATGGAGACTCGTGTAGTATGGTTTAACAAGGCCTACATACTAAAATGAAACTTAACCTAAGTGCTTACGGTCCATTACGACCTGTTTAGGTAGCTTAGGCTACCCTAACGCGTCGTTCGCGTAGAACGCGTTCGGAGCGCCTAACATTGCGACCACACGGTATAACCTCGGAAGGTTATAGCTATGGTCACCTAATGTGTTTGGTCGGGTCCTAATGACCGACCAAGTGGGTCGGGTTCGAAAGTATAAGCGATGGTTTAGATCGCTTACCTTACGACCCTATATAAGCACTAAACTAAAAGTGACGAGCTAAGCATGTTAGAACATGCTTAACTAAGTTAGAAAACAGGTTTGGCATCAAAACAAACGGCTTTGATGCCCACGAGTAGTTTGGTTACAAAATACGCAAGAATGCGCATTTTGGCCGAAACTACGACTCGTCACTGAGCCTAGATAACGTGGAAATCAGTAGGTATGGTCACTATGGACCATAACCATCGTGATCACGCTCACGTTATGAAGTTCCATGAACTTCACATCGACCAAAAGTTGGTCAATGCAGAAAGTCAACAAAACGTTGACTTTCGGACTCGAAAAGCGAATAAAAGAGCGAAAGAAGACTTACGGAGGGTCCCCGAGTGCTAATCAAGATCAAATAGCTCAGGTATGAAGCAAAGGCATCAACTTAGAGCATTTAGATCTGATTTTGTGGGTTTTTACACAAAAGGGGGGGGGGGGTATTTATAGGAAAAGTGGAACCGTTAGGATCGTTTATCGAATAACGTGCCGCGATCTCGAGCGTACACTTGTCAAATTCTTGTGGTAAGTCAGAACTTGGCCCTTGGCTCCTGATTGGGTGAAAGGGCATTGCCCCTTGATCGAACGAAAGGCCAAACTGCATTAAATGCAAAGATTTTTCTGTCTGACAGTCTCACGCGCCCCGCGTAAGGATTTGGTAAATCCTTACGCGCCCCGCCTAAGGTTCCCAGATCAGAATTTACAATTTTGGCCCCTGCACTTCAGAAACACGTATTTTGGCCCATTTTTGGCACGTTTAAGCCCCGTTAACCTCATTTCAAGGCTCTAAGATGAAGTTAAAGTGTAGGGGACATGAAATATGCTCAAAAATATTCCGGATGTCGGTTCGTTTGGCCGTACGATTGCGATGTTCGCTTAATTACGACGGAATGCGCATAAGCGCGAAAGACGATCCAAATGACGCGACGAATGGATTTTTCTCATGCCCAACACTAAGGCATAATATAAGGATGCTTACATAAATTTTTGGATGTCCGAATGTATTCAGAACGTAAGTTATGCGCGAAAGTGCAAACTTATGCACTTTTTGACACTTTTAGTCCCTGAATGATCCAAAAGTTTATTTTAGCATACCAAACCCCTCAAAGCCTATTTCTAAGCTATGTAAAGGATATTTATGGTATGTTTAACTTATGGACATGTTCCGGAATGTTCGTTACAGTTCAAATTGGCATACTTTCGCAGTTTGTCAAGTTTAGTCCCTGTAATCGAATTAACTTGTTTTTGCCATACCAAAGCCTTCAAAACTTATTTCTAAGTTATGTAAAGGTTATTTAAGGTATGTTGAGTATATGTTGATGTTCCGGAGTATTTTTCGCATTAAACTAAGTACGTTTACGCACCAGTTTGCGTAAAATTCTCTAGAAAGCGATGTAGTGTTTGAAATTGAACAATAATTGATATGTGCAAAACATACACATATTTATACAAGATCCCAAGTATGAAATACAATATTTCATCGGCTTGGTATTTGTTTGATGGTCGCGGTGACACAGGTGTCACAGTCTCCCCTACTTTAGGAAATTTCGTCCCGAAATTTATTCGTAGGAGTCTATTTGTGACTTTGCCAATAACCACCAGCAATATGTAAGGCAATATCATGTCATTTCCTTAACGGTCATTCCTCAGAAACGAATATGAACAGACGGAGTCATTTTCCTCAACGAGTATTCTTCAGAAATGGAAATGACGGAATAAGCAAACGGATGTTCATTTCCCCAACGGATAAATCATCAGAAACGAAAATGAACTAACAGAGTCATTTTCAACGGTTGCTTCATCAGAGTTGGAAATGAAGGATTTCACAACGGATATTCATTTCCTCAACGGATAAATCTTCAGAAACGAAAATGAACTAAACGGAATCATTTTCAACGGTTGCTTCATCAGAGTTGGAAATGAAGGATTTCACAACGGATATTCATTTCCCCAACGGATAAATCGTCAGAAACGAAAATGAACTAACGGAGTCATTTTCAACGGTTGCTTCATCAGAGTTGGAAATGAAGGATTACACAACGGATATTCATTCCCTCAACGGATAAATCTTCAGAAACGAAAATGAACTAAACGGAATCATTTTCAACGGTTGCTTCATGAGAGTTGGAAATGAAGGATTACACAACGGATATTCATTCCCTCAACGGATAAATCTTCAGAAACGAAAATGAACCAAACGGAATCATTTTCAACGGTTGCTTCATCAGAGTTGGAAATGAAGGATTACACAACGGATATTCATTCCCTCAACGGATAAATCTTCAGAAACGAAAATGAACAAACGGGGTCATCTTCAACGGGTATTCTTCAGATTTGGAAATGAAGGATAAACGGATATTCATTTCCTCAACGGATAAATCTTCAGAACGAAAATGAACAAACGGAGTCATTTTCCTCGACGGGTATTCTTCAGATTTGGAAATGAAGGATAAACGGATATTCATTTCCTCAACGGATATTCTTCAGAAGTGAAAAATGAATAGCTAGTTCATTTTTCCTCAACGGATGCTTCATCAGAATTGGAAATGAATAGGGTTAACTCTAGACACATGACAGAACTTGCTGTGATTTCTGTGCACTAAATTCCATAATTATGTATGCATCCATAATTACGTAATCCCTTGCACAGTCCGCACAGTTTGTTTTGTAATGTTTTGGGGAAGGATATCAAACTTGTGACGAGGGTGACTAGACTTCCATCGGTTCCTTTTAATTAGATCGACAGGGGATCCTCTTGGTTAGGCCACCAAGGAGTCCTTTCAGCTATATCATCACATGATATCCCTAACCAGATTTTTGGATGAATCTGTTTAGCTAGACCACTCAAGGGGTCTAATTATGAAGTAGTACTTTATAATCCGAGGGACTTAACTATAACATAGAAGTCCATTGAGGATTTTAAGTAATACCTTTGGGCATCCTACTATGAATCTCTTGTACACGGATATGTAAGATTCTACGAAGATTTGGATAACATAATTTGGATCACACAACAATACATAAGGAAACACATAAGCACATAGTCACATAATTGTTTAATTTGATCATAATTTGTTATTAACTTGTTATTAATTGAATACGGATATGGAAACCAATCGACGGGTCTCAATGTTCACTGGAATCTATCTGAGAAGATAGACAGATTTCCCAAAATTTGATTTTTTGATTACAAAGAATCACCACATGCGAATGAAGGTATACAACTATTAAAGACTTACGGGAAAATCCTTAGGCACCCTATTACGGGTTTATAGTGGTACCTTGGGTATTCGTCTTGTGTTGTAACTTGCGCTTTGTACTTCGTTTCCTTAGAATAAACGGGTACTTAGGAATTTCGTGGAAGACGTAAGCGATTACAGAATGGGAGAATTTTGGGGGGGTAGTTTGTCCTTTAAGGAATACGGTTCCTTGATTGTCGGTATTGCAAGGGATATGTCGTTTATACATGCAACCATCGAAATACATTCCAATGTAAATGAAAGATTTATTTATAAACAACGATATCAACTGTTCCTTGGATCTTGACAACAAAAGAAACTAATACATAAGACATGATTATTTCTAAACGATGTTGTCTTCTAGTCAGTCAGTTGCTCATCCCTGTGCTGGATTTGCATTAGCAAGCTTTGGGCAATTTCTTCGGAAATGACCCATCTCGCCACAGTTGAAACAAGAACCTGGTAGAAAGTGACCTTGAGCAGGATTGTTGCCAGCTTGGTTTGGTGCAGCTGCAGCTGGGCAGATTCTTGTTGTATGACCTATGAGTCCACAAGTTTGGCATTTGCGGCACTGTACATTGGCGTGATGATGGAGACCACATTGGTTGCACAAGGGTGCAGTTCCATTGTATGGTTTTCTAGCAGGGGGTTGAGCTGGTTGGTTGGGGACGGCTTGACCATTGTGAGCGACCACGGAGAAGTTTTGAGAAGCCTTTCGCTTCTTTGACTTCTTAGAGGATTCAGTCTGTTCATCCATGGTCTTTGATTCCTCGATTGGGTTCGATTCCCCGACCGGCTTCTTGTCACCTTTTCGGAAAAGTTTACCTTTCCTGATCTTTGACTCAGTCAAGGTTGCAGATAGCTCAATGGCCTGTCTAACTGTAGTAGGGTTGCTACCAGTCACAATGTCTTGTATTGAGTCAGGGAGGCCATCAATGTACTTTTCGATTGCCTTGTCCAAAGGTGTAACCATATCCGGGCATAACAAACTTAACTCCTCATAACGGTCCGTGTAGGCTCGATGCTCACCGCTAACTTGTTTAAGATCGTCGAACTCCTTTTCCAAAGCCCTGATCTCGTGACGAGGACAGAATTCCTTCATCATCAGAGCTCGAAGCTCTTGCCATGTTTGAGCCAGTGCCACATCGGCACCCCTATCTCTCATCACACCATTCCACCATGTCAAAGCTCGTTTCTCAAAGACGCTAGATGCGAATTCTACCTTCCACTCGTTTGGACATTGAACATGTCTGAAAGTGTTCTCTAAACTCTCGAACCATTGCAGAAGTGCAGTCGATCCTTGAGACCCAGAAAACTTTGATGGCTTAGCCGAGTTGAATGTCTTGAAGTTGCAGGGGGCGTTATGGTTGTTGTTTGCTTGGTTCCATTGAGCAAAGAGATTTGGGAATTGAGCAGCCATCTGCTGTGCAATGATCTCTGCTAGTTCTGCAGTTGCTATCTGGTTTTCGTGTCGAGGAGGCATTCTGAATGAGAGACAAGAAAGAAAACAAATGAAACGGCATTGGGTAAGAATAGGATGTTACAATTACCGGCCATAATCATGGTTGATGGTCATTTGTTTGAATACACGAAGCAAACAAACAACACCAAGGCTGAATCATAGTAAATAGATCCTCATAGTGTATCGCGAAGACATGCTCGCCTATAAGTGGACACTCACCCCAAGAGTTCCCAGGTAAGAGTGACTGGTCCGATTATGTGGATTTGTACGAACACTCTAACCTTAGACAGAAAACCCAGGGTACAGGCGTCCACTCTTCCAGTTTGCACGTGTTCACACTATTTAGGACCCAGAACTTTGACGAGAGTTTTGAAAATTCAAGGGGTTCAAAACCTTATAACAGAGGGTTCAAAACCTAGTAATCAATCATCCTAGAACAGATGATTAGTTTTCAAAGCGGTTTTGAAATTGATGTTCTTGTTGTGGTCGTCGCCTAAGGATAGGCGACAATATTGTTTTATGACTAAACGCAAGTAAACTCGCGTTAGGGTCCTAGGAAGGTTATAGACTAGGTCAAAGCATTACTAATAACCTAATTCCCTATAACCATTGGCTCTGATACCATCTTTTCTGTCACACCCCGACCACGTAGAACATACAGAACGTGGCGGAAACGTCGGGGAGTGTTGTAACAGAATCAATTGTTTCAAATCCATGGCAATTGAAGTTTTGTTTTATTAATCAAACATGAGTGTTTACATTGTTTAAACAAGAACCAAAGAGTACATAACATAACTAACTAGTTCTTGTCTTGTTTTAAGTTACTAAGGCACAGGTCCGCCTATGTATGTCTTGATAAGAACTACGCATCGTCTCCTGAAAACACATGTGAAAATAGGTACGTCAGCATAAAAATGCCTGTGAGATACATTGGTTTTGTGAAAATGGGATTCATGACTTATGTTGAGAAAATGTTTAGTCATGAACCTTATAATTTTCTTTGTCTTGTAAATCATTTGAAAAACGGTAAGATCAAATGATATGTATAAATAAGAGAACACTGTATGGCTAAACGGATAACCATGAAAAATGAGTTTGTATAAGATAAGTCGTTTGTAAAACAATGTCTCGTGAAAAGTGTGTTATTTGTATAAAATGTCATATATCTCAAATTGAAATGATTCAAATAACGCTACGATGTGTAATACCATACAAACACTTATATATAGGAAGTACCAGCGGCGTATCCACCATGCTTGTATCATATTACACATGCCTCGTTACTTAATCACTTACTCAAACCAAACCATCAAGATGAAATGTTTAACAACGGTAGAAATGTTTATGTATAGTCAAATGTCTACTGTCAAAATGTAAATCATGTCAACGGATACAACAGGTTCACACGGTTCTACGGTTACAGACGGTTCATGTATTCAAAGGGATAAGACGGTTCACATAGTCAAATGGTCACAACGGTTCGATATGTAGCAAAATGTGTTCATATGCTGGATGAGCATATGCAACAGAAATGCAATGTGAAGCAATGTACTACGTATGCACACAATGGGCTACGTAGCATGTATTGTAGAGTACAACGGTTCAAAATGTGGTATAATGTGTTCATATGCTGGATGAGCATATGCAACAGAAATGCAATGTGTATCAATGTACTACGTATGCACACAATGGGCGTACGTAGCATGAAATGTATTGTAGAGTACAACGGTTCAAAATGTAGTAATGTGTTCATATGTTGGATGAGCATATGCAACAGAAATACAATGTGAAACAATGTACTACGTATGCACACAATGGGCGTACGTAGCATGAAATGTATTGTAAAGCAATGTACTAAGTACGCACACAATGGGCATACATAGCATGTAAAGTAAAACGATGTACTAAGTACGCACACAATGGGCATACATAGCATGAAATGTAAGGTAAAGTGTTGTGCTAAGTATGCACACGATGGACATACATAGCATAAACACAATGAAATCATGTACTATATATGTACTATTGAACATAGCAAGTATATGATGTGAAAACAGGAAAGCATGAAAGTAACAGATAGGCACATGTGTTTCACCCCAAAACAGTTTGGAAAACAGTAAAAGAGGGGTTCAATGTACTCACATTGACTCCTCGAAAACATGTAAAAGATGGGGTTCAATGTACTCACCTGAGATTGCTTTGAAGTTCTTGTATAATAACCAGATAATGCTAAAGATCACGGGATATCAAACGGCACCTAATAGGTAGCTATGTTAATATACCGAACCAAATCGGAAGGATCGGACAGTACGCGGGTTCGTAAACCAAGCGAGTATGGATACTCGTGTAGTATGGTTTAACAAGGCCTACATACTAAAATGAAACTTAACCTAAGTGCTTACGGTCCATTACGACCTGTTTAGGTAGCTTAGGCTACCCTAACGCGTCGTTCGCGTAGAACGCGTTCGGAGCGCCTAACATTGCGACCACACGGTATAACCTCGGAAGGTTATAGCTATGGTCACCTAATGTGTTTGGTCGGGTCCTAATGACCGACCAAGTGGGTCGGGTTCGAAAGTATAAGCGATGGTTTAGATCGCTTACCTTACGACCCTATATAAGCACTAAACTAAAAGTGACGAGCTAAGCATGTTAGAACATGCTTAACTAAGTTAGAAAACAGGTTTGGCATCAAAACAAACGGCTTTGATGCCCACGAGTAGTTTGGTTACAAAATACGCAAGAATGCGCATTTTGGCCGAAACTACGACTCGTCACTGAGCCTAGATAACGTGGAAATCAGTAGGTATGGTCACTATGGACCATAACCATCGTGATCACGCTCACGTTATGAAGTTCCATGAACTTCACATCGACCAAAAGTTGGTCAATGCAGAAAGTCAACAAAACGTTGACTTTCGGACTCGAAAAGCGAATAAAAGAGCGAAAGAAGACTTACGGAGGGTCCCCGAGTGCTAATCAAGATCAAATAGCTCAGGTATGAAGCAAAGGCATCAACTTAGAGCATTTAGATCTGATTTTGTGGGTTTTTACACAAAAGGGGGGGGGTATTTATAGGAAAAGTGGAACCGTTAGGATTGTTTATCGAATAACGTGCCGCGATCTCGAGCGTACACTTGTCAAATTCTTGTGGTAAGTCAGAACTTGGCCCTTGGCTCCTGATTGGGTGAAAGGGCATTGCCCCTTGATCGAACGAAAGGCCAAACTGCATTAAATGCAAAGATTTTTCTGTCTGACAGTCTCACGCGCCCCGCGTAAGGATTTGGTAAATCCTTACGCGCCCCGCCTAAGGTTCCCAGATCAGAATTTACAATTTTGGCCCCTGCACTTCAGAAACACGTATTTTGGCCCATTTTTGGCACGTTTAAGCCCCGTTAACCTCATTTCAAGGCTCTAAGATGAAGTTAAAGTGTAGGGGACATGAAATATGCTCAAAAATATTCCGGATGTCGGTTCGTTTGGCCGTACGATTGCGATGTTCGCTTAATTACGACGGAATGCGCATAAGCGCGAAAGACGATCCAAATGACGCGACGAATGGATTTTTCTCATGCCCAACACTAAGGCATAATATAAGGATGCTTACATAAATTTTTGGATGTCCGAATGTATTCAGAACGTAAGTTATGCGCGAAAGTGCAAACTTATGCACTTTTTGACACTTTTAGTCCCTGAATGATCCAAAAGTTTATTTTAGCATACCAAACCCCTCAAAGCCTATTTCTAAGCTATGTAAAGGATATTTATGGTATGTTTAACTTATGGAAATGTTCCGGAATGTTCGTTACAGTTCAAATTGGCATACTTTCGCAGTTTGTCAAGTTTAGTCCCTGTAATCGAATTAACTTGTTTTTGCCATACCAAAGCCTTCAAAACTTATTTCTAAGTTATGTAAAGGTTATTTAAGGTATGTTGAGTATATGTTGATGTTCCGGAGTATTTTTCGCATTAAACTAAGTACGTTTACGCACCAGTTTGCGTAAAATTCTCTAGAAAGCGATGTAGTGTTTGAAATTGAACAATAATTGATATGTGCAAAACATACACATATTTATACAAGATCCCAAGTATGAAATACAATATTTCATCGGCTTGGTATTTGTTTGATGGTCGCGGTGACACAGGTGTCACAACTTACCAATGTGATATAAACTTAAATGAACTGAATATGAGTGGGGAACACATCAGTGGTGTATGGTTTAATGACCTTAATTCTTGCGTTGATAGATTGCCAAAATCTGAAGTTTTGGGTCTTTATACTGTTATTTCAACTAGGGATATCTTGGCTGTCTGTTAGAACTAAAATTGTACATGACCCCAGGAAAGATAGTCGCTTGGAATTAGCTCATTTCTATTTGAGTGTCTGTATATTTCCCGATACACACAATTTTGATCTGATTCTGAAATCTTCTCTGAAAAAGTCGTGTACCTCCTCTGCTGCATCCAGATATATGCTGACCTGGAGGTGCTAGGCAACGACAGCTTCTGCTGCATCCAGATACATGCTGACCTAGCTGTACGTTGTCGCACTATAGATCTAATACACCCGAAAGAGGCCCTCTAGTGCCCAAAAGAAACCCAATAAACCTATATCAAACTGAGAAAATCTCATTTGATCTGTATATTATACCATCTCTACTAAGATCTATTCTTTTCTCTTCTCAACCTATTCCCAGTTAAGATTTCAGAAATCTGGATTGGACTTGTGAAATATGTGGTAGGGAAGATACTTGCATGATAGAGTGTGCTGTTTATATTTCCAGGATTTGATTTGTATTTATTTGGGTGTTCATGGTTACGAAATCAAAACATGATAAAACAGGTTAAATGCAGAACTAGACACAGACAGGATATCTTAAAGTATGAATTCAGTATACTCACCTACTACGATGAATCTTTGTGCATACCTTGATCGTGGGGGTATATCCTGAAGTGGGACACGCTCGTATTTCAGAAAATAAACTTACCTTAACGTATCATATAGTAATGGTACTTGAAATGTTCATGCATTTTGTTTAAGAGGACAAACATACTGGTAATCGTCTTGAACTGCTTTTCACGAAAAATTAAATAAAGAATTATATGATTGTGTGAAACAGTTTGCTTGTGCTGATATGATCTTCTTACCAGTGATTCTCACAAAAATAGAGTGTTTATTGTTTTTGTTATTTACTTGCTTTCAGAAAATATAAAAATCCAAAAATAGTGTCATTTTCTGTTTAAAATTCTTAACGTACGGAAAACTGTTATTCTTGGAGGAATTGTTACCGATAGGGGGAGACGATGTTAGAAAGTGAGTTCAAAATTTTAAAATCAGGCAGGTTCTTCAGTGTTGGACAAAAGGTTTTGCGTGTTGGTGATGAAATTGAAAAGGCTTAATCTGTGATACAGTTTAACTAATCTCCTGAAAAATAATAATTTATTTAACTTATGTTGAAAAATTCTTATGGTTTCTCGAGATGTTTGTTTTATAGTATACAGATTGAAGCAGTTTGTTGCTGAGAAGTTGCTGTGAAGTGTGAAGATGAGAGTTTGTTTGGATGCATGGTAGAACCTCCTTTCTATATTGCAGACAAGATTGAAGAGTTTGAAGATTGCTTTGCAAATGCTGAACTGGAGTTTACTCAAACGCTAACGTTTTGAAGATTTGGTGATTGGATGCATCAGCTTAGGGAGAGTCTGTTGCTGACAGAAGCTATTGAAGCTGAAGCTATCCAAAGACCAAAGACAGTGCAAGACTGCATGAAGATTGCAAGAAGACCGAAGACAAAGTTTTGACTCAAGACAAAGTTTTTATGAAGCTATTGTCAAGGGGGAGTTTGTTGGTGCATGTTTGTGACAACAGCTTAGATTTGGTCTTTGGATATCTTGTAATTAGTTAAACGATAAACAGTTAGCGGGTTTAGCTTTGTAATAGTTAGTTGTTATGTTTGGGCTAGCTAAACCCAAGGAATTGGGTGATGGGGGCGAATTGGGCCTGTCCAATTCGCAGCCCAGGAGTGTAAACCTAGCCCACTTGTAAACCTTGTGTTATATAAACAAGGTTAGACATTAGGGTTTAGAAAAATCAGCCAAAACAATTGTGTGAGAGAGCAATTTCGTGAGAGACATAGTCTTAGACGAATTAGGGTTTGGTTGATTGTAATACGCAAGTTTGATAATCAATAGAAACCCAGTTGAAAGTGAATTCTGTTTCCTACACGTTTTCTGCTGATTCTGATCAAGAGGATTCCGCACTCTTGATTGGAAAGACGATTCTGTGACGATCCATAGACTCAAGGGGACCTACAGTGCCAAATGAGAAGACAACATACATATGTATAGCCTTCCTAATTCTGCTTGAAACAACACATCACATTTCCAAACGGAATTACTTAATGTAATTCCGTGCGGAATTACACTTGACCATTTCAAGCGGAATTACATCAAAACCCTAAACTTTACATATTAGACACTTATGACCCCTATACATTATGACCTAGACATAAGACGTAGGCTATAGACATCGTGCACCAACAAGTATGATGGGACTTAAGTGATTGAAAGAGAGTGTATTATCCTGTGACAACTGGCACCAAACCGGTAATTTCCGTACAATTTAATTATTATTTAATGACTGCAATTATGTTCTTAAATGTCAACATTGTCTGATTTCATGCTATACATGTGAATTCATGCATGTTTTATACTACAAATATTGCTTTATGCATCAAAGATAGCGTTGTGTCAGAAATACTAGTAAACTCACCGGTAAGACATATTGTGTCAACAATTCTACAGAAAGCAGTCAGACAATAGAATTGTGGCCTAGGAGTAGGTCCAAAGTCTAAAATACATTGAAACCCAAGAGTATATACAAGGGTTAACATATAGACTTTCCAGAAGCTAAAATAAGCACTGAAAAACACCTCAAACACACTTTAAATGCTGAATTTCATACATTTCAGCAAAATTCAGCATTGTGAGAAGTTTATAACATGTAAAAATATGACTAATTGGTCTAGAATACCTTCCTAAGTGGCGGGAATTAAAAGTATAACAAAAGGGTACTTAAAAACACTAAACAGTGCAAATTAGCACTTTAACGAAGCGGTATTTAACCGAACAACCGAACATTACTTGGAACATCAAAATATTACTAGAAGCATTGTTTTATTATTTCTGAGCTAGTTATGATCCCCGAACACCCTAACACACTATATAACACATCATACACTTAAACACTAATCAATACACTTTGAATTGCAACTAGTAACTTAACTTACGATTGAAACTTACACATTACCCCCCCCCCCTCCCCGCTCATATTTACGGTCACAAGAGTGACCCCACTAACAAGATCTTATTTGATCCACCTTGATTCTATTTGATCTCCTAAATCTTATTTACTCTTCCTAAGATTTATCAAAGATCTTGTCTAGTACTTTATAGGCATAATACACAAAGGGTAATGGATTAACATGTTATAAAGGAGATCACCATCCTCATTCTTCACACCACACTCACCTCTTCCTCCCTTCCCTCATCTCGGCCGAAAACCACCAAGGCACCACCACCATTTTCATCCATTGTACACCCATTCCAAGGTTTACATAAGGTGCTAGAAGGTGATTTAGGAAGATTGAAAGTTGTGGATCATGAAGGACCTCTCCCGATTGCTTTTATCCAACCCTTTTGTCATCTTCAACTTCTTGTATTCTTCCCTAGCCTTGTTGCTAGTGGTGAGCCCTCATGATCTCTTATTACCTCATATTTTGATGTTTAGAAGATGATAAATATTGTTAATCACAAGAACACTAAAGAACATGATCATGATACTCTAACATAAGCTTAGAAATATAAGAATACATGTTGAATGTGTTGATTTGCTTCTTATTGATTGATCATTAGTGATAATGATGTTAGACATCATATGGAGCCTACTAGATTGTGATTAAACACCTGATCTAGTAAGTTAAGGTGGTGATCTTGTGAAAGACCAAGATCATCATACTATATGTCTTCATGAACTTGAATGATGAAAGTGGTTTTCCTATGAAAAGATGACTTAAACAAAATACAAATCTTGTAAATAGATTATTACAAAAAATAATTTTCCCAAGAAACCAAGTTTATTTATAAGATTTACAAGTCATGATTTCTAAATAAACTAATCACATTTTTAGTTAAATCAAGACTAGAAACATGTTTGTTACAAGAAAAATACAAAAGAAATATTTTTAGAAAAATCATCTTACAAGTTGTAAATGACTAAATCTTTCAAGAATGTGATTTACAAACAAATAACCATGTTTTTAAGAGTAACTAAACCTACTAAATAACATGATGGGTTACTACAAGTTTTTACAAAAACTTCAAGTTCATGATGTAGTGTACTTTACTTGATTTTGGCACTTGGTAAGTGTTGAATAAGTTGTTGATTGTTGTGATGATTTTAAAAGAAAATAAACACATGTTTTGAAAACATGGGAAACCTCCATTTTTAGGGGAAACTATGTCAAAATTTCTATAGAATTTTGACACTTAGAAAAATATACGTTTTGGTGAAACTTATTCCCTAAAAATTCACCTAAAAATATTTACCAAGGTTTCCATAATTTTTTTTTGTGTAAACTTCAAGTTCAGAAATGATGATTTCTTCAAGATAAAAATTGATATTAAGTATGTATATTTTTGAGAAAAATATATATATTTATTGATCACCAAATTTTGTGCTAAGTGTATGTAGTATGTGTTATACGTGATAGTGTATTAGGACTTGAAAATACACTAAGTACTCCCAAGGAGTAGAAATACAAAATACACATACAACGTGCCTAGACAAATATAAGAAAATATATTTATGAAAATATATTTATTCATAGAATAAATAACTTGGACAAGTTATGAACATGAAATGAAGTTTTTGGACAGAATACATAACTCGGGTGAAAATACAAGATACTTATATTTATTTTTGAGAAAATAATATAAGTAAGATACATAGTTAAAAATATAAGTTATTTTTAACACACAAAGAACAAATACATAAAAGATGGTGACTTGTACTTGTGCGATACAAGTCTAGTGACTAACGTTAATAAAACACGTATAGGTCACGACGCTATATAAGCAAAACCCGGTGAAGTTTACGGCGCAAGGAACGCAAAGTTGTGAGTTCATGCTCCTCTTTTCTTTTAACTATTTTCAGTTTTATAACTTCGGGGGTGAAGTACATGTTACTAAATGTTTACAGAAAAGTGAGTTCATGTCCCCACTTTTAAACTTTTACATACTTTTTAAACTTGGGGAAAATACATGTGTTATGGTATGATGGATACAAGAACTAAGGAATGATACTTGAAATCGTGTCACGAATAGGGTACCAGAAGCACCATTAGTGATTTTCGGGCAGCCACACTCTTGGTGATAACTAGTACCAAGTAGTGATTTTGTGTCTCAGTCGTGAATCGACAACTAGAAAAATGCCTATGGTTTGGATGCTTCCTATGTCGTGTCACATGTTAATGCCCTTGCAACCCATTAACAATCTCGATACTTACAGAAATACTTGATTTATACAAATTACATACCATGTTTTCATACAAAGTATACAAACGTTCAATACAAAAACTGCATGAATTCACACCAACATTATGTTGACGATTTTCCAAAAACTCACATGTATTTCAGGTAACTAAAGTGGATTTGCGCTTGGTCATACTCTTGCTCTTGGATGTTGCTTATGTTTATTATTGAATAAAGTTGTAAACTTTTCAGACAATATGTTGTCTTGTGATGTAAACACTAAACCTATGTTTTCAGTTACGTAATGTTATTGGTATTTGAAATTATTTTTACGAGCATGTAGTATGTTTACCATTCGTATGCAATGAGAACCTTTCAGGATCACACCTCATCCTTCCGCCTAAGAAAGGGGTGTGACAGATTGGTATCAGAGCTGCGATTGTAGTGAACCAGGATTCCTTCTCGAGTCTAGTCTACAATCTTTAGAATCCTTTCACGAAAACAATTTTTCAAAAGTTTTTCATTGCATAAAACTTCCCACGACATCCACTACCTGAAACTGTTTACAAAGAGTCAAGAAAAGACACTACGAGACTTAGGGTGCACTGGAGTAGCACTTGTCTTTGATTAAGAATTACTTGCGATTATGTGTGATAATTGATATTTACATATACTAGAAATAGAATATCTCAGGTACTCGTGACTTTACCAGAAAACAATGACCTATCTGAAGGAAGTGATACGAGGATGAAACGAACTGTGCGGACTGTGCAAGGAGTGACGTAACTATGGATGCATACTTAATTATAGAATTCAGTGCATAGAAACCACATCAAGTCTTGTCACGTACCATAAGAGATTCCTTCAACACAAGAAAAGGTCAAGCATGAATACCCCCCACCCCCAGCCTATTAAATACTTTTTTGGAGTAATGATTTAGGGCATAAAGACAAGAAATGCCAATGTAAAGTAAGATATTTTGTCCTTTACATATATTAAACTTGTACTTTGGGGAGATGTAACCCTTATGCACTTTGTTAATCTTGCAAGAAATGATGTGACAAGTTGCCCTGATATGTGTAAAGACTCGGTGAATATCTTATGACACATCAGTATTTATCTATTTATGCATGCTTGTTGTTGTATGAATTTTTTATACGATGGGCGGATTGTTTGATGTCACGTATGTGGGTATATGTCTATGTATGTATACTACTACTGTCTCGTATGACGATATCAAACAAATGCCTAACTCTATTGTGTTATGTTTCGACAGAACATGGCACCTAGGAGAGCTGTGAACAATCGAGATTCTGATCAACCTCCTCCTCCCCCGCTGCCAAGGACTGCTAAAGAACTAAACGCCCTACTGGAAGAAAGGATCTCCGCAGCTATCACCCAGTACGAGGTGAACCGTACTGAACACAGTGGAGGACCAAGCAACGCAAGACATAATGGGAATGGAGATTCATCTGGAGGAAACACAACTTAGGGCTGCACTTTCAAGCAGTTTCTCGACTGCAAACCGCTGAGCTACGACGGCACTGGGGGTGCAGTGGCGTTTGTATGCTGGACGGAGAAGACTGAGGCCACTATCCGTATGAGCAAGTGTACCGCGAATTAGTAAGTCACTTTTGCTACAGGGTTGTTTGTTGATGAAGCTTTAACTTGGTGGAATTTGCAAGTCCAAACTCTGGGTGATGATGTTGCGTACGGTCTGACGTGGGATGAGCTAATGGAACGTATGAGAGAAAAGTATTGCTCTCGTGCTGAACTCCAAAGGTTGGAGACTGAGTTCTGGCATTTGACCATGGAAGGTGCTGATATTACTGGTTATACCCGAAGGTTCCACGATTTGTCTAGAGTGATCCCTAATATGGTGACTCCCGAATTTAAGCGCGTTGAATGCTACATCTGGGGATTGGCACCAGAATTCCACAGCCTGGTGACTGCAGCAAAACCTGAAACGATCACTCAGGCTGTAACTCTGGCTGTCAGCCTTACTAAAGATGCTGTCCGTATGAAGAAGTTGTCGTTGAACCCTACTGAGGAGACCAAGACGCACGCTGAGTCGTCCGGTGACAAGAAAAGGAAACATGCAAACCTGAATCAAGCAACCTGCAGCAACAACAAAGGTTCAAACAACAAGAAGCGTGACACTAACCCACCTAAGGAGGCGAGAACCTTTGCAGCGGCAAATGATACTGCAGCCAAAGGATACCAAGGCACCCTGCCTAAATGCCAAAAATGTAGATATCATCATGAAGGAGCTTCTCGCATTCCAAGATGCGACAAATGTGGTAGGTTGATGGGATTTTAACATGTTTATCAAAGCAATTTCATCCATATGAAATAAAAACGCAGCGGAAATAAGGTTTAAAACATGTTACTTTTATAAGACATAAAACCATTTATATGCAAAATCCCAAAACCCGGATCCATATATGAAGATGCATACTATCAAACATAACCATAGGGTGTTTAGAAAAACTACCTTCTTGGAGTAATGAGAATGAAATGGATGATGCTTCAAGAATGGTTGTCCTCAAGAGTAGAAGACCTCAAGCTTGTATACCCCAAGCTTCCAACGAACACCACGAGTTTAGCTAGGATTTCTCACACTGGAATCAAAACCGAAAAGCTCCTTGGAACCCTTCTATGGCCGAAATTTTGGAGAAAAATTCAGCTCCTTTTGCTTGAGATTATCTCTTGTATCTTCATGTTTTTGTCATACAAAAATATATAAAAGATGAGAGAAGAGCCACCTCCCTTTTGCCCAATCAAGAGGCTTCTTCCACATGCAAAAGTATGTAAGATAATTGGCCAAGAATCTTTAGGGAAGACCACCCAATGAAATCCTCTCTAACACATGCAAAAGCATGAATTGTGATTGGACCACAAATTCTTGGGAAGACCATATGATGGCCGATTTTGGAGGGTGTTTTTAAAAAAAAATAAATTTTCTTTTAACAATTTTAAGTCTTGTTTATTTTATAACTTTTATAAAATATTACACCATATGTTTGCAAGACTTTATGTAATCTTTTATAATGTTATTTAACCCATTAAATAACAAAATAAAATATTCTCTCAAAATAAATTATCCATATAATTTATTAGTTTCTCAAGTGTAATTATTTAGAAAACCAATTTCTAAATATTGTAAGTGTTCATATTTATTTGTTTGATCATATCACAAATAAATAATATAAGTGTTTGTCTAGCTTGTTATTGGGTATGACTCGACTTGGATCATAACGCATTAGCCACATCAATTTAATATGTGTCTTGGGCATACAGAGTCCAACAATCTCCCACTTGCACAAGATACATAGAAGATTGATGCAAGCAGTAAATGACGCCTAACTACGGTTTACTACCCCCAATACGTATGACTATATTTGCCATTCAATAACATCATCCCTTTCAAGTCCCTTACTTGAATATGATTTAGGTAAATCTATCATTTATCCTTTCGTTACAGATGTCATGTTAAATCCAGAGACATAGAGTGATCACTCTCTGTTGATTTAACTTTATCAGGCCTTAGACATCTTACTCTCAACGAATAAGAGGAACAAATCCCTTCTTGACTACATACGTCTCTCACAACCACCTTGTACCACACCTGAGCTCAGCCTTATGTACTGTCATATTACTGACAGCGAAGAAATGAGTCAAGGCATAATATTTGGTGAATATCAAGACCCAATATGTATCTCAGGTCAGAGGATACTGTGATATTCGCCTTAACTCAAAATTTACTTATGATCAATCACAAATGATTCCATGCAGTAATATTTGAGAGCGAGTCAGTCCAATATTTGTATCCCACAAATATCTATGAACTTTGGCAGCAACACTTTGCTCTATATTCATTCTAAATGAATATCCACCAATCCAAGTTCATAATAGTCTTACATTCATATTTGTTCCCACAATTATGATTGACTACGGACATTTAGAATAATTAAGTTATTCACGGATTTAAACATGCTAATATGAAACGTAACTCAAAATACCATAAATGAGTTAAAATAACAATTGTTTCAATATTCAAATACAAAGTTTGATCAAATCCAATCACTAGAATATCGAAGTCCTAAGGAACATGTGTGACCCTCATGTTTTCCTCTGTCAAGGAGCTTCGTGAGTGGATCCGCAATGTTTTGATCAGTGTGAACTTGGCGGATACATATCTTTCCCTTTTCAACTTCATCCCTTATGTAGTTGAATCTCCGCTCGATATGTCTAGTCTTTTGGTGCGCACGAGGTTCCTTGATTTGAGCAATCGCACCCTCGTTATCACAAAAGATCTCTAGGGGATCTTGAATGGTAGGGACCACCCCTAGGTCGGCTATAAATTTCTTCAGCCATGCAGCTTCCTGGGCTGCCAATGAAGCGGCGATGTATTCTGATTCTGTAGTGGACAATGCTACCACGTCTTGTTTTGAGCTCTTCCAGGAGACTGCTCCTCCATTTAAAATGAAGACATACCCCGATTGCGATCGAGAATCACTTCAATCGGTTTGGAAACTCGCGTCCGTGTAACCCTTTACAACGAGTTCCTCCTCACCAGGTCCATATATTAAGAACATATCCTTAGTCCTCCTAAGATATTTCAATATGCTTTTAACAGCCATCCAATGACTGCTACCTGGATTTTGTTGGTATCTACTTGTCATGCTCAAGGCGCATGAGACGTCCGGTCTGGTGCATATCATTGCATACATGATGGATCCTATAGCTGACGCATATGGGATTCTTTCATTTTCTCTTGCTCATCCTTTGAGCTTGGACATTGAGATGTATTCAAAATTGTCCCCTTTTGAATAGGTACAAAACCTCTCTTAGAGTTCTCCATTTGGAACCTATTCAAGACTTTGTCAATGTATGCACTTTGGTTTAAACCTATCAAGCGCCTTGATCTATCCCTATAGACCTTTATTCCCAGAATGTAGGCTACTTCACCAAGATCCTTAATGGAAAAACAACTTCCAAGCCAAGCTTTTACACCTTCCATGGTTGGAATGTCATTCCCAAATAGTAGAATGTCATCGACATACAGTACTAAGAAAGTGATGATGCTCCCACTAGCCTTCTTATACACACAAGCTTCATCGCCGTTCTTGATGAATCCAAAATTCTTAATTTCTTCATCAAAACGGTGATTCCAACTTCTAGATGCTTGTTTCAATCCATAGATTGATTTCTTTAACTTGCATACTTTGCCAGGATGTTTTGGATCGACAAAACCTTCAGGCTGAACCATATAGACATCTTCATCAAGATATCCATTGAGAAATGCCGTTTTGACATCCAATTGCCAGATCTCATAGTCATAATATGCGGCTATGGCAAATAATATCCTGATTGACTTTAGCATCGCCACAGGCGAGAAGGTCTCATCATAATCAATCCCTTGAGTTTGAGTGAAACCTTTTGCTACAAGTCTTGCTTTGTAAGTATCCAAGTTACCATGCATATCAGTTTTCTTCTTGAAAACCCACTTACTTCCAACTACTTTAGAGTTAAGTGGTGGCACAACCAATTCCCAAACTTGGTTGTCATACATGGATTGCATCTCTATGTTCATGGTTTCGAGCCATTTGTCGCAATCGGATTTTGACATTGCATCATGGTATGTGGTTGGTTCATCTGAATCTACCACGTAGCATCCATCCATGAAAAATCCATATCTTTCAGGTGGATTGCTAATTCTACCAGATCTGCGAACATTTTGTGTATTTCGATCAACCTCTTGATCGTTTTCAACAACCTCTTGTTGAGTGCTAGTATCAACCAAACGTGTATCGTCTTGTGGTTCTTGATCCTCCTCAAGTTCCACCGTTCTATCACTGGTTCCTTCCATAAGGAACTTAGCTTCTAAGAACTTACCCTTTCGAGCAACAAATACCTTTTGCTCAGTTGGGTCGTAGAAATAGTATCCTATATCATCTTTAGGATAACCTACAAAGATACACTTAGTAGATCGGACTTCCAATTTATTTGGAGTGTATTGCTTAACATAAGCTTCAGAACCCCAAACCCTTAAGAATGATAATGATGGAGGGTTTCCGTGCCATATTTCAAAAGGTGTCTTTTCCACTTTCTTGGTTGGGGCCATATTTAATATACGGACTACGGAGAGCAAAGCGTAACCCCAAAATGATAGAGGCAATGTGCTTCTAGCCATCATAGATCGAACCATATCTAATAGAGTTCGATTTCTCCTTTCAGATACACCATTGTGTTGTGGTGTTCCAGGTGGAGTAAGTTGTGAGATAATCCCACAACTTCTAAGATGATCTTGAAAAGCACCACTAAGGTATTCACCTCCTCTATCGGTGCGAAGGACTTTGATTGTTTTCTTGAGTTGATTTTCTACTTCACTTTTGAAGTCTTTGAACATTTCAAATGCTTCATCCTTGTGTTTTAGTAAATACACATAACCATAACGACTGTAGTCGTCGGTAAAGGTAATGAAGTATCTTTCACCATTCCTAGTCATCGGCTTAAAAGGACCACATACATCTGAATGTATGATACCTAATAAGTCCTTAGCCCTTTCAAATGTTCCACTAAAGGGCGTCTTGGTCATTTTGCCTTGTAAACAAGACTCGCATACATCAAATGAATTATCTTCATTTGTATTCAAAAGACCATTTTTCTGAAGTGTATGCATGCGATTCTTGCTTATATGTCCAAGGCGACAATGCCAAAGGTAGGAATCACTCAAATCCATTTTGAGTTTCTTGTTGGTTAGTTGGTACATTGAGCTATCATATGATGCGTTATCATGATCTAATTCATAAATACCATTTAAAGACATAGCTTTAAAATAAAACACATCATTCTTAGAAACATAAATGTCATAGTTAACAAATTCGAAATTGAAACCAGATTGTTTTAAAAGGGAAACTGAAATTATGTTCCTAGTCAAACTAGGAGCATACAAAACATTCTTCAAAATAACTTCCAAACCACTTGGAAGTTCTAAAACGTAGTCTCCTTGAGCCTCGACTTCAACTTTTGCTCCGTTGCCCATAAAGAGACTAGTGTCCCCCTTCTTGTAATGTTTATTTCTTTTGAACCCCTGCAACGAATTGCAAATATGAGTTCCACATCCGGTATCTAGTACCCATGTGTTAGAAGAAATAACATTAAGCTCAACATGTATCATAAAGATAGTACCTGAGGTTTGCCCTGCATCCCTCTTGTTTTTCAACTCTTTGAGATAGGTCGGACAATTTCTCTTCCAATGTCCTATCTCACTACATTCAAAACATGGGTCATTCGTAGCAACCTTTTGCTTCTTTTCTTTTGGTTTGGCGGGTTCTGCTTTAGCTTTTCCTTTTCCCTTTCCCTTGACGTGTCCCTTTCTTTTAGCATAGGTTGCTTTAGAGTCGGGGTGGGGCCTTTTCTTATTTCCTCCTTCATTGATCGCAAGGACGGGTAAAGCCTTTTTGCCCATACTTGCTTCGGCCGTTTTGAGCATTGCATGAAGCTCACCAATGCTCTTGTCTCATCCATTCATGCTGTAATTCATAACAAAGCTCTCAAATTTCTTTGTTAAAGAGTTGAGGATCAAATCCGTAGCCAACTCTTTGGAGACGGGACAATTTAGCCGTTCGAGGCGATCAATGTGGCTTTTCATCTTGAGAACATAAGATTATACCGATTGGGTTTCCTCCATCCGACATGCATGAAGCGCCCGAACAGTTTCGAAGCGTTCTACCCTTGCTTGCTGTAGGAACATTTCCTTTAACTGGGTAATCATGTCATATGCCCCGTGGTGTTCAAAATCCTTTTGAATTTCGGGAATCATAGTTCCCAACATGAGGCATGAGGCTTGCATGGAGTCCTCGGTATACTTAACCCAATCGTTGTAGGCTTCCACATCTTCCACGTTAGGTTCATCGGGAATAGGATCGTCCAACACATAGGATATCTTCTCTTGTTTGAGAACGATTCTCAAGTTTCGAAACCAATCCATGAAGTTGTTATGGTTGAGACGATCCTTTTCAAGGATGGTTCTTAGTGATAGGTTTCGGACGGTTTGGGTAATCGGGTTTGCATTGTTAGCGGCCATCTACAAAATTTAACAAGTTCAATTTTAGTATTTTCGATATTATTATATTTTAATCATTAATACCCTTTTGTGTCTTAAAGACAATTAATAATTAAAATCTAGAATCCAATGTTACATTTAAATATTGGTTAGGTGACCTTTATCCCTCTATTTAAATTAACAAGGTAGTCAACGTTTGACAATTGCAACTCTTTGCAATTTCTAGCCATATGGGATCGGTTAAACATCTTTATGTTTAGTTGGCATGTTTAATCCCATCAACACCTTTGTTCCCCATGCTTTGGTGACCCTAAGTTCATGGTTTCCAAATCAAGTCGTCCAACTTACACACACGTGTGAGTTTATACACATAAGTGGTTAGGTGACCTTTATCCCACAAACATGGTAAACCCACCTCGAACATACAAGTTCCCTCAAATGTGGTTAGGTGACCTTTATCCCACAATAAGAGTTCCCAAGTATTTCGAGTGTTGTATAAAAGGGTGGTGTTTGACTTGTTTTATAAAAGGGTTTTCAATATTTCAAAATTCTAGTTAGAAAATATTATGTACCATACATTTGCATGCATTCAAATTAATGGTACTTTAGTGAAAACTAATTTTCAAGGTTCTTTTTAATAAAACCCATTTTATTATAAAATTCATTAATTTTTAATAAGACCTTTTATTAACCATTTTAATGATTTTGTTAAGAACCAATTTTACGCTTGTTGTTGATTATTAGTTTGTTAAGTCATGCATATCGACATATCATCTAAACAACAAAATAAGCAACCAAACAAGCACATCATTCATAATAATAGGTGCATAACCATAGCCAACTATTTTGACAACACTTGTTAGCCGAAACAAGTGTGCCAAAAGGTCCTTCCTAAGGGGTGAAAAATGACACAAGCGATGTGTCGTTGAACTCCCACTTGATTCCGCATCCAAATGCTTCAAGTCTCCTTCTTGTGCTGTGATTTCTCCACCTTCTTTGGGCTTCCAAAAGTCTTTTATGTTCAGCTCCAAACTCCTTTGGACTCCCAAAAATGAGTTTTGGTTATCGGGTTAAAATCCCGTTGAGAACGATGAAGTTCTTTGGACCGAATATTATGGTCCAAACCAAAAGCTCATTTTTGTGTGCATCTTCTTTTACAAAATATATCCTAATACATTTTCTAGTAAAATAAAATGCACCTAATCTATTTACTTTACATACCAAATGAAAATAAATAAATTACATATCTTCTAATGGAAGAACAAAATAATAATTATTACAACCCATTGAAATAAAAATAACAACACAATCATTCAACACAAGGTCATGGCTAGGTCATATGCACCAAAATATATATCCAAATATATATATATTAATTTCAAGAAGCATAAAAAAAGGTTCCCTTTTATAAACATTTTCGGCTATGTTCAAAAACACCGAAAAGGTAAGTTTTATCCAAACAAACAAATCATCCATATGAAATAAATTTTTCAAGATTCTCGTATGCATGTAAGAAAATAATCTTGAAAAACAAAGGGTTAACCATGTTAAAATTTTCGGCCATAGGGTTTTATTCAAACCCGAAACCCGAAATTTTTAATCTATTGAAGTATGCACTCACATAAGCGGCTCTAGATGCCATTGATGGGATTTTAACATGTTTATCAAAGCAATTTCATCCATATGAAATAAAAACACAGCGGAAATAAGGTTTAAAACATGTTACTTTTATAAGACATAAAACCATTTATATGCAAAATCCCAAAACCCGGATCCATATATGAAGATGCATACTATCAAACATAACCATAGGGTGTTTAGAAAAACTACCTTCTTGGAGTAATGAGAATGAAATGGATGATGCTTCAAGAATGGTTGTCCTCAAGAGTAGAAGACCTCAAGCTTGTATACCCCAAGCTTCCAACAAACACCACGAGTTTAGCTAGGATTTCTCACACTTGAATCAAAACCGAAAAGCTCCTTGGAACCCTTCTATGGCCGAAATTTTGGAGAAAAATTCAGCTCCTTTTGCTTGAGATTATCTCTTGTATCTTCATATTTTTGTCATACAAAAATATATAAAAGATGAGAGAAGAGCCACCTCCCTTTTGCCCAATCAAGAGGCTTCTTCCACATGCAAAAGTATGTAAGATAATTGGCCAAGAATCTTTAGGGAAGACCACCCAATGAAATCCTCTCTAACACATGCAAAAGCATGAATTGTGATTGGACCACAAATTCTTGGGAAGACCATATGATGGCCGATTTTGGAGGGTGTTTTTAAAAAAAAAATAAATTTTATTTTAACAATTTTAAGTCTTGTTTATTTTATAACTTTTATAAAATATTACACCATATGTTTGCAAGACTTTATGTAATCTTTTATAATGTTATTTAACCCATTAAATAACAAAATAAAATATTCTCTCAAAATAAATTATCCATATAATTTATTAGTTTCTCAAGTGTAATTATTTAGAAAACCAATTTCTAAATATTGTAAGTGTTCATATTTATTTGTTTGATCATATCACAAATAAATAATATAAGTGTTTGTCTAGCTTGTTATTGGGTATGACTCGACTTGGATCATAACGCATTAGCCACATCAATTTAATATGTGTTTTGGGCATACAGAGTCCAACAGGTTGGGTTATCAAACAGAAATGGAAACCGCAACGGTGCTGGTAATAGAAACAATGGTGGAAATGGCAATGGTAACCGGAATGGTAATGGAGCTGGGCAGAACTAAGGATGCTTCAGTTGTGGAAGCAAAGATCATTTCATGAAAGACTGCCCAAAGGGGAACAACGCTTAGGCTCGAGCATTCGTGATTGGAGCAAGGAACGCACGCGAGGACCCTAATGTGGTCATCGGTACGTTTCTCGTTAACAATCACTTTGCATCCATACTATTTGACACTGGTGCCGATTATAGTTTTATGTCTGTGGAATTTAAATGCATGCTTGGAATATAATCTAGTAGATTAGATATTCCTTATTCCATAGAACCAGCCGATGGTAAACTTGTTGAATCAGGCAAAGTTGTTAGAGGTTGCACATTAGAACTTGGTGAGAGAAGATTTAGCATCGACCTCTTACCTATACAATTGGGTAGCTTCGACGTAGTGGTCGGAATGGACTGGTTGTCCAAGAATAAGGCTGAAGTTATTTTTCACGAGAAAATCATTCGCATCCCTCTGGCGAATGATGAAACTCTCATCATACATGGAGAAAAGCGAGACGCGCCTCTACGAATCATCAGTTGTATGAAGACACAAAGGTGCTTAAGGAAAGGATGTGTTGCTTTCCTAGTGCACGTTGTAGATAAGAAGGCTAAGGAGCCGAAACTCGAAGACATTCCTGTGGTGAAGGAATTCCCTGATGTTTTTCCCGAAGACCTGCCAGGATTACCTCCGCAACGACAAGTGGAATTCCATAAAGACTGGGTTCCAGGAGCCGCTCCTGTAGCCAAGGCACCCTATCGGCTTGCACCATCCGAGATGCAAGAACTATCTACACAACTCCAGGAGTTGTTGGATAAAGGATTGATAAGGCCAAGCTTCTCACCTTGGGGAGCTCCAGTATTGTTCGTGAAGAAGAAGGATGGAACATTGCGGATGTGTATCGACTATAGAGAGTTGAACAAACTCACTGTCAAGAATCGGTACCCACTACCGAGGATTGATGACTTATTTGATCAGTTGCAAGGATCAAGCTACTATTCCAAGATAGATCTTCGATCTGGATACCATCAGTTAAGGATTCAAGAGGAAAGCGTACCAAAGACTGCATTCAGAACACGCTATGGGCATTACGAGTTTCTTGTGATGCCATTCGGACTAACGAATGCGCAAGCGGTATTTATGGATCTGATGAACCGCGTATGCAAATCATATCTCGATAAATTCATGATTGTATTTATCGATGATATCCTGATTTACTCGTGAATGAGAGAAGAGCATGAGCAACACCTCAGAACCATTTTGGAACTATTGAAGAAAGAGAAACTTTATGCAAAATTCTCCAAGTGCGAATTTTGGATTCGCGAAGTACAATTTCTTGGTCACGTTGTGAACGAGAAGGGCATTCATGTAGACCCATCCAAGATAGAAGCCATAAAGAATTGGAAAGCCCCCAAACCCAAACTAAAGTTCGATAATTTTTGGGCTTAGCAGGTTATTACCGACGGATTATTGAGAATTTCTCTAAGATAGCCCAACCGCTGACAACCCTCACGCAGAAAGATAAGAAGTACGACTGGGGTAATAAGCAGGAAGAAGCCTTCCAACTGCTCAAAAGTAAGCTATGCAATGCACCAATACTATCCTTATCCGAAGGCACTGAAGACTTCGTGGTATACTGCGACGCTTCGCGTCAAGGTTTAGGTTGCGTGCTCATGCAACGCCAAAAAGTCATTGCCTACGCTTCAAGACAGTTGAAGGTGCATGAAAGAAATTATACCACGCATGACTTGGAGTTAGGTGCGGTGGTATTCGCCTTGAAGATCTGGCGACACTATTTATATGGTACTCGATGTACAATCTTCACAGGTCACAAAAGCCTACAACACATATTTGATCAGAAGGAATTAAACATGCGTCAACGACGATAGGTCGAACTGCTAAACGATTATGACTGTGAGATTAAGTACCATCCTGGAAAGGGAAACGTTGTAGCAGACGCGCTAAGTCAAAAAGAAAGCGTTAAGACCCTAAGAGTTCGAGCATTGGAAATGACAATTCGAACGAACCTCACTGCACGTATTCATGACGCACAACAAGAAGCCCTTAAGAAAGAAAATCGTAGAGCTGAATACCTCCGGGGTATGTTGAAATATATGGTGCCAAATGAAGAGGGAACCTTATACTTTAAGAGGCGTATTTAGGTTTCGCTCTATGGCAATATTCGAGAAGTCATCCATGATGAAGCACACAAGTCGAGATACTCGATCCATCTAGGATCGGACAAAATGTATCAAGACTTAAAGGAATATTATTGGTGGCCGAGACTCAAGAGCGACGTTGCTGTTTATGTTGGAAAGTGCCTAACATGTGCTAAGGTTAAGGCTGAATATCAGAAACCGTCTGGGCTACTACAACAACCAGAGATACCCATGTGGAAGTGGGATCAAATCTCTATGGACTTCATAACAAAATTACCCAGGACCCCTAGAGGGAACGATATGATATGGGTGATAGTTGTTCGATTGACGAAATCTGCGCATTTCCTTCGGATCCGAGAGAAGGATAGCACTGGAAAGCTTGCTGAGATATACTTAAAGGAAATCGTGGCGCGTCATGGAGTGCCTATCTCAATTATTTCAGACAGAGATGGACGCTTTATCTCAAGAATCTGGCAATCCTTTCAGGAAGCCTTTGGATCTCAGCTAGATCTAAGCACGGCCTTCTATCCGCAAACAGACGGTCAGAGTGAACGGACCATACAAACGCTGGAAGATATGCTTCGCGCATGTGCTATGGACTTAGGCGGCAGCTGGGATACTCACCTACCTTTAGTTGAGTTTTCCTACAATAACAGTTATCAAACGAGCATAAAAGCCGCGCCGTTTGAAGATCTGTTTGACCGCAAATGCCGCTCGCCTTTATGTTGGGCAGACGATGGAGATAAACGTATGGTTGGTCCTGAACTTGTACAAGAGACAACCGACAAGATTATGCAGATCCGAGAGCGCATTAAGGCGGCTCGGGATCGAAAAAAGAGCTACGCTGATCGAAGACGAAAACCATTAGAGTTCGAGGTTGGAGACAAAGTTTTGCTGAAGGTCTCACCTTGGAAGGGCGTAGTAAGATTCGGAAAACGTGGGAAGCTGAATCCTCGATACATCGGACCATTCAAGATCTTGGAAAGAATTGGTACCGTGGCATACAAGTTGGAATTACCGGAAGAACTTAATGGTGTACATGATACGTTCCGTGTATCCAACCTCAAGAAGAGTCCAACACAAGAAACAGTGATCATCCCTGCGGATGAAGTGCGTATTGATGACACCCTCCGATTTACAGAACAACCCGTTGAGGTTACAGACTGGAAAGTCAACAAGACCAGGAGGAGCAGTGTCAAACTTGTCAAAGTACGTTGGAACTCTAAGCACGGACCCGAGTACATGTGGGAACGTGAGGACCAGTTTAAAGAAAAGTAACCCCACCTGTTCAAGAAAACTCCTGTGAGAGATAGCTCAGCCTGAATTTCGGGACAGAATTCTTTTAACGGGGGGAGACTGTGACAACTGGCACCAAACCGGTAATTTCCGTACAATTTAATTATTATTTAATGACTGCAATTATGTGCTTAAATGTCAACATTGTCTGATTTCATGCTATACATGCGAATTCATGCACGTTTTATACTACAAATATTGCTTTATGCATCAAAGAGAGCGTTGCGTCAGAAATACTAGTAAACTCACCGGTAAGACATATTATGTCAACAATTCTGCAGAAAGCAGTCAGGCAATAGAATTGGGGCCTAGGAGTAGGTCCAAAGTCTAAAATACATTGAAACCCAAGAGTATATACAAGGGTTAACATATAGACTTTCCGGAAGCTAAAATACGCACTGAAAAACACTCGAAACACACTTTAAATGCTAAATTTCATACATTTCAGCTAAATTCAGCATTGTGACAAGTTTATAACATGTAAAAATATGACTAATTGGTCTAGAATACCTTCCTAAGTTGGCGGGATTTAAAAGTATCACAAAAAGGGTACTTAAAAACACTAAACAGTGCAAATTAGCACTTTAACGAACCGGTATTTAACCGCACAATCGGACATTACCTGGAACATCAAAATATTACTAGAAGCATTGTTTTATTATTTCTGAGCTAGTTATGATCCCCGAACACCCTAACACACTATATAACACATCATACACTTAAACACTAATCAATACACTTTGAATTGCAACTAGTAACTTAACTTACCATTGAAACCTACACATTACCCCCCCCCCTCATATTTACGGTCACAAGAGTGACCCCTCTAACAAGATCTTATTTGATCCACCTTGATTCTATTTGATCTCCTAAATTTTATTTAATCTTCCTAGGATTTATCAAAGATCTTTTCTAGTACTTTACAGGCATAATACACAAAGGGTAATGGATTAACATGTTATAAAGGAGATCACCATTCTCATTCTTCACACCACACTCACCTCTTCCTCCCTTCCCTCATCTCGGCCGAAAACCACCAAGGCACCACCACCATTTTCATCCATTGTCCATCCATTCCAAGGTTTACATAAGATGCTAGAAGGTGATTAAGGAATATGGAAGCTTGTGTGTTGGTGCATTATGTCTAAAGCCTGCGTCTTAGTCTTGTTAGATTAATGTATAGGGTCTAGATGGGTTGATTATGTATTGTACAGGGGTTAAACATGTAATTTTGTGATGTTAGTGGATGAGGTCCGCTTATATGGTCACATGCCATAAAAGCGGATCTACATGTAAGAGGTCCGCTCATATGGTCATGTCCATATAAGCGAACCTGTCACTCCTATAAATACCCCTAGTCAGTTTTCACATTTAGGACTTTGATGTCATCGGGTAGCCGAACTGCTGACAGTGTGTTTTCTGAAGATTTAATGTGAAAACAAGTTAAAAGTGAATTCTATCTGTTTCTACTCATTTCTTCTACAGTTTTGCTTTGATTCATGCCAAATATGTATTTCCGCTACGTGTTCGGTAGGTACTAGCTCGAATTGACTCAATTGACTGTCAAACTCGGTCCTACAATTCGTATCAGAGCCAGTTGTGAGCTAGTTCCGCGAATCAAAGCTTTTTACCTACACATTTTGAGTTTCTGACAATTCCGACGGACAGAATGGACTGAAAACTTGTCACATAGTGTAAAACTGCTAAATAACAAACCCTTGAGAAGTTCAGGCTTAAAATCAGATTAAAAATGACCTAAAATTGCTCGTGAATAGGTTCCGCTTATACGTCACTTGAGAGGTTTCGTTTTTTAGGTTCACTCATACGGACATGTTTGTTGAGGTTCCGCTCCAGAGGTCCGCTTATTGGGTTATTTAGTAGAGGTTCCGCTCCAGAGGTCCGCTTATTGGGTTATTTAGTAGAGGTTCCGCTCCAGAGGTCCGCTCATTGTGACATTTAGTTGAGGTTCTGCTTGTGTGGTTCGCTTATTGTAACATATTAGAGGTTCGCTCTTGTGGTCTCGCTTATACAGACATCACATAGGTCCGTTTATTGTGACATCACTTAGAGTATAGGTTGGCTTATTTGACCTGTTAGTGTGTGAAATTCATATTTTGAGCGTTCAAGTCCGTTTTGTACGTGATCAAGTGTTGGAAGTTCAATTTGTGTTAAAAGTTTTTGATAAAAACAACCTGTTTTGTGAAAAAGTTAAACATTTTCAAAACTTGTCATTAAAAATGGAACACCAAGATTTTTTCAACATGTTTGCGGGAAGTGGTGCGGCTATACAAAATCCAACTAGTATCGTACAGAATGTCAACATGGAAAATGAATTGGGAACAATGCAAAAGCCACCCAAACTGATGAGCTTAGATGAATATGCTGGATGGTCCAGAAGGTTTAAAAATTGGGTTCAGGCCAACCATTTCGAGTGTTGGATGAAGATTGAAATGAAATACGTACCTCCAGTTGACGGGCTCGGGTTGGTTAAAGGCATTGGAAGTCTTACAGATACTGAACAGACAGAGTTTAAAGCTGAAAAGAAAATGGTGAGCATCTTGTAGCAAGCAATTAAAGACGACATTCTTGTATTACTACAACATGACGAAAGTTCTCAGGCAATCTGGCAAGCGCTACAACTGAAGTTTAAAGGAAGTGTTTCTATGATCAAGAGCAAAAAGGCGCTTATCAAGAAAAAATTCGATATTTTTACTGGGATCAAAGGAGAGTCAACAAAACAGTTAATCGGAAGATACTGCCACCTTGTAGTTGAAATGAAAAGATTAGAAATTGAAAAAACAAATGAAGAATGGATTGATAAACTTTGTGATGCACTTCCATATGATGAGTGGGGAACGTATCTTATGATGCTGAAAAACAGTTCTGATTTTGTGAGTCTCAATCTGAGTTCATTTATTGAAAAGATCGAAGCCCACGAGCTTGAGTTGTTGAAGATAAAGAAGATGAATTCTGCTAGCATGCAACAAGACGTATCTTTATACTACAAAGGCAACCCTTCAGTTGCGAATCTTCAAAGCCCAAAGATACAAACAGGATTCAGTGCTGATAACACTTCAAATGCTACATCAAGTTCTCATCAATCAAGCAGTTCTACACCTTTCGCGAATTTTGAACCGAATGTCAAAGTTCTGGAACAGTCTTCGCCTCAAAGCTCTACCGGATCAAATCATCAGGCGTATGTTTCTAGAGTACAGTGTAATATCGTAGTGAACATCAAAAATGGAAACGAGATAACTGAAACTGCCGCGAAGCAACATATTGCACTACTCGCTTCCGTTCTCGAGGCATATGAAGGTCTAGTTGCGGGGAGAATTGGAAATCCGGACATGACAAAGTTGGACAATGACCAAATAGACCCCGAGGAGCTTGAACTGATTGACATTAAATGGTGTATGGCAAGCTTAGTTCGTCGTGCTCAAAGGTTCATGGAAATCACGGGAAGAAACAGTTTATCAGGTCCAGATCAGAAGTTGGGATTTGATAAGTCGAAAGTAACGTGTTTTAAGTGTAAAGAATGCGGTCACTTTAAATGAGAGTGTCCAAACCGAGAAGTCAACAATCACCAAAACCCGTTCACCAATGATTACTATCGACAGGCAATCTACCATCGACTGAACCAACAGCAAACAGTTCAAAGGCCACAGATAGAAAACAAACCTGAAAAGGCATTGATTGTGAACCAAGATGATGAACAGGTAGCTGCAGGTTTTAGTTGTGATAAATATATCCCTGGTAGAGATGATCAGGCCATGATGGCAGAGGTTGTTGAGATTTCCGAGGTAGTGTCTGAGCCGGAGATTGTTGATGAAGTTGTTTCTGAAGTTGTTGAAGAGATTCCTACGGAAAATGTTATAGATGTTGAGGAAATAGCAGCTGAAGTATACTACTATCAATCACAACAGGAGGAGTTAGTTTATACTATGAAATCAATTATGCCTCCTAATGTGTTTGATTCTTTTGCAGGTTATTTCGAGGAACCAAGAACCGGATCTTGTCCGAGATTTTAGGAGAAGAAAGAAGCCGTCGAAGAAGTGATTGACGTGTCTAAAGAGATGACCGGAGAAGTTCTGAAAGACATTACTGACAAAGCTCTAATGGGAAAGCTTAAAGAGGTAGATTCAAAACCCAAGGAGTCACAGTCTGTCGATAATGTGTCGGCTAACAGAGAGGAATCTGGAATTCAGGAGGTCAAATCTGTCAAACAGTCTGTGTCTGAGTCAAAGCATGTCGGTAAAACTGATTGTGATGAAAAGGTTGATGAGAAAGTTGTTCCAATCTCCGAAAAGCCATGACAACGTTGTTTACAACCGTGCGTGGAGTGTCTTGAAAAGGACACTAAGTATCGGGAATTGAAACATCATACAGATATGATTAAGTTTAACCTTGAACAATTAAAAGAAGCTTATGATACCTTAGCCAGATCAATTAAGATGATTCAAAAAGAAAGTGTCGAAAATGATAAAGCTACTAAACTGGCTAAAGCTGCACTGTTTGATAAACAAAAAGAAGTCAATTATCATCTTGACACAATTGTGTCACTAAGAAAAGAACTTGAATTGGCCAAGATAGAGAATGACAGGATTGATAAAAAGTTAATGAGCTATGTGGCTTCTTCTTATGTTTTGGAACAAATCGTCCCTCAACAGCCACATGCTACACTTGTTTTCTAGAGCGTTCCACCCCCAATGTGGAATCACTACACTCAGAAATATCCAGATGGGGTGGAAGCTGCTTTAAATCTTAAGCTGAAAACGATTGAGAATGATTTACCTGACAGCATTGATATCACTTTCACTGCGTCTGACACTGATAACGAATCTCAGGTTATCAAAACTGTTGTTGATCAGGTGTTGGATGAGGAAAGTGACAAATCCGAAAAGGCTCAATCTGAAAAAGTTATTAGTGATTCTGAAGATGATGGAAATTTCTTAGATCAATAATTACCGAAATCGGGAAAGAGTGAGAATGATGATTCGATTATGGTGGTTTACACCATGATTGGAACTGACAAACTGTATTCCGATTACGAGTATCCACTTCAGTATGTTAAAATTGAAAATGTGGAAAAGGTGTTTAAATTGGTTGAAATAAACATAAAAGAGGTTGACAACAATGCATTCTTTTCGAAACCTAAAAAGTCATTTGTGATATCACGTCCAACTAGTTCGGGAATGAAGAATGAGGATGGTAAAGGTCAAAACAAGAAAAATCATCTTAAAAACAAAGGAATTGGGTTTGAAAAGAAAACGGCTAAACAAGTGATTAAGCCAAATGAAAAGATAAATGATGTTTTTGTTGCTGGTCCTAGTACTGATGTTGAAAAGGAATATATTTTTAGTCAAAAAGCTGTGGACGATTTCAATGCAGCACAGAAGCTTAAAGAAGAATCGGTCAATACTACTTTTGTCGAGTATGATAAAAGGGTGTGCTATCGCTGCAATGAGATTGGACACATGGCAAAACAGTGTCAAAAAGTGTTTAAGAAACATGTTGTTGAAAAACCAGTTCAAAAACGAATGGTTGAGAAACCAAAGGTTGAAAAACCAAATGTTCAAAAACAAATGGTTCAAAAATCTCGACCTAAATCACCAGTTGTTTGAAAAGGTAAAAAGGAAATGGTTTCTCCGATCCGTATTTTGAAAAGAGGTGAATCGTTGAAGTCGGAGAATAAGCCGAAATCGACTTTCGAGATTGGCAAATCCTCTAAGACTAGCAAGACTTCAAAGTTTTACCCTAACACGAAAATTTTTGAAAATCAGTCTTGGATCGCGAAATCGAAACCGTCGGTTGAGGTCAAGAAGATGGAGAACGCTTTGAAAATTGATTCAAATCTTTTTAAAGATGATGTGGGTGATTTTGAAAATGAAGTTGATAAGTTTCTTGATGAATTTCCACCAATAACAAACAAAGTTAAAACAATTGTGAAAAAAGGGGTTCCAAATGTCACATTTGATTTTCCGAAAACAAATGAAAAGTGTGATGTGTTCGGAAGTGTGTCAGAAGTAAAGAAATCATGGGCTTCATTGTTTGAATAAATTGTTTTTGATGTTTGCAGGGGCTGCCCAAGTCAATTCTATCAAGATGGATTATGGATAGTGGAGCTTCACGACATATGACTGGGACTTTAGCTCTTCTTTATGATGTTAAGTCAATCAATGGAAGCTATGTTGGGTTTGCAGGGAATCAAGGAGGAAGAATAGTCGGTCAAGGAACGCTTACAAACGGAGTGATCTCATTTGACAAAGTGAACTATATAGTCGAGCTGGAAAACAACTTACTGAGTATATCACAGATTTTTGATAAAGCATTTAGTGTACATTTTACTAAATCTGAATGTTTAGTGTTGAAACCAGGGTTTAAAATCCCTGATGAGTTGGTGTTGTTGCGTGCTCCGTGGGTAAATGATCTTTATATTTTGGACATGAGCGTCACAACGCCAACAACTCATCAAAAACAGTGTTTTGTGTCTAAAACCAAAGCGACAGAAAAAGATACAATAATGTGACATCGAAAGATGGGCCACATTCATGTTCGCAAAATGAATTTCTTGGTACATAATGATTTAGTTGATGGTGTTAATTTGAAAATTTTTCATTTGAATGATGACTGTATAGCGTGTAAGAAGGGAAAGCAGACTCGGAAGTCACACCCATTGAAGACCATGAACACGATCAGGTTACCTCTTGAGAGATTGCACATGGATCTCTTCGGGCCTGTCAATGTAAAAAGCATCAACAGAGACTTGTACTGCTTGGTGGTTACTGATTACTTTACGCGTTTCTCATGGGTTGTGTGCTTAGAACGAAAAGATCAAACATTCAAGTCATTGATGGTGCTTTTCAAGAAGATAGAAACGGTGTACAAACTGCCAATCCGGAGGATTCAGAGCGACAACGGAACGGAATTCAAGAACAACAAGATGTACGAGTTCTGCAACGAGAAGGGAATTCTTCATGAATTCAGTGCGGCATACACACCACAACAAAACGGCGTAGCTGAACGAAAGAATCAGACCCTGATCGAGACAGCCCGTACGATGTTAGCTGATTCCAAGCTACCAATCTACTTCTGGAGTGAAGCAGTTTCAGCAGCCTGTTACACTTTGAATAGGGTTCTCACTGTCAAGAAATACAAGAAGACTTGCTTTGAGCTGCTGCACCGTTACAAGCCAAATCTTGAGTTTTTAGAACCATTTGGTTCGCCTTGCACGTTTATAGATGAAAATGGTAAATTTGGAGCAAAAGCTAATGAGGGTTTCTTTGTAGGTTACGCAAGCCCGCTGAAGAGGGTGTTCGTACCATGCCTGGGGAAGGTGATTCAAGTCCAACACGTGGATTGTCAGAAGCACACTCCATCGCCACAACTTCCTGGACAAAGATTCCTATTCGATTACGACAAACTCTGGGAGTCGTTTCAACTGCCTGTCGAGCCGAGTGATGAGGATCTAGCTTTTCTGTACCAGTATTAGCAATATACTTCACAAGAGCCTGTGTCTGGTCCGCTAGAAGTTTCTCAACCCACCATGGGTACTCACGACAATAAAGCAGGACCAAGTGGAACTACTCATGAACCACCAGAGGAACCAGCTCCGTCATTTGACGTTTCTGACGACTCAGAGGAGGAACCCGCTCCCACCTTTGACGAGGAGCCAAATGATACTTCAGAGGATGCTGTGGATCAAATCGTTGATCTCGACATTTCGAATTTGGAATCGGAAGTAGTTGTGCCTGACACGGTTATGCCACGGACGTTGTCTTACCACCCTTCAGAACAGATCATTGGTGACCTACAAAGTGGTGTCAAGACCCGACATCAAATAGACCAAGCTCTTACTTGTTTTTACTCTTCTATTGCTTATATGCAGAAAGAAGTCTCACTTAAATGTTTCATTTCGCAGATAGAGCCCAGAACCTACAAAGAGGCATTGACCGAAAATAGTTGGGTGAATGCAATGCAGGAGGAGCTGCAACAGTTCGAAAAGCTGGGCGTCTGGAGACTTGTCGATCTGCCTAAGAATCAGAAGTTAATCAAGACGAAATGGGTTTTTAATTGCAAGCGTGATGACAGAGGTGTCGTGGTGAGAAACAAAGCGCGACTTGTGGTTCAAGGTTTTAGTCAACAGGAAGGAATAGATTATGATGAAGTCTATGCGCCGGTTGCCAGACTTGAGGCAATTCGGATATTTCTAGCCTTTGCGTCTTGGAAAGTTTTTAAAGTATATCAACTTGACGTCAAATCTGCCTTCCTGTACGGCACAATCAGAGAAGAAGTGTATGAGACTCATTGCACAAAAACAAGGTGTATCTACTGGACAAAGCGCTATACGGACTTCACCAGGCCCCGAGAGCCTGGTACGAGACGCTTTCGACATACTTGCTGGACAACGGGTTCACAAGAGGCACAGTAGACAGCACTTTGTTCACCAAGGAAGAAGCTGGCCACTTGTTGATCGTGCAGATATATGTTGACGATATTATTTTTGAAATCCACCAACGACGACCTGTGCAAAGAATTTGAAAAGATTATGAAGAAAGAGTTTGAAATGAGCTCAATGGGGGATATGAAGTTCTTCCTTGGGCTGCCGGTAGAACAAATGGCCGACGGAATCTTCATTCACCAAACAAAGTATGTAAAGGACGTGCTCGACAAGTTCGACATGACAGATTGCAGTCCTGCATCCACCCCCCTCGCGCAGAATCATGGAATTTGTCCAGACGAGTAAGGTGTAAAGATGGACGAGACATTGTACCGATCTATCATTGGCTCACTAATGTATCTCATGGCTTCCCGTCCAGACATCATGTACCCGACGTGTCTTTGCGCCAGATATCAGTCGAATCCAAAGCAGTCACACCTGACTGTCACACCCCCAAAAATCCAACTGCGGAGTATCACCGCTTGGGAGCGTGACTGACCAGGATCAAGCCACCAATCATATAGAACAATATATATAGTAAAAGTAATTGCCATTAAACTAAACCAAATCCATATGAATGGTGTTCCAAAACATAAGTATGTTATCACAGTTTAGCAGAAGCGTATAAATAAAACCCATCATAATAAAGTATCAAATGTCATAAGTGTTTAACAAGACAATCACGATCCAAGCCCACAACGACCAGCTCCTCCCTGTGCAAGCTCCATGTATCTAACGACCTGCAAGGCATGTAACAGAGGATCAACAACTAGTTGAGCGAGTTCATAGAAAGTAAATGCGTAATAGTATATTCGTTTGTAACATGTGGCTCTACTGGGCCGATTGTACGTTCTATTGGTGGGGGCTTCCCATGTTGTATAACCACTAGACTATTCGTAACCATAAGTGTTCTACATATCCCAAGAACAGTAATACGTACAAGTTTACGTAGGTTTTACGTAAGTATCCTTCACAACCGAGGATAGGGGTACGCGGGGGTTTACGTAGGTTTTACGTAAGTGCCTGACACAACCGAGGCAGTAGTGAGTATAAGTTCACGTAGGTTTTACGTGAGTGTCCTTCGCAACCTGAGGACAGTGAGTAGCATAAGTATACATAGGTTTTACGTATGTGTCCTGCACAACCGAGGACGATGGTATGGTAGTCTAGTAACAGTGTATGTACGAATCTAGTCAATCTCATTCCTTCAATCCCATTCCCAAGCCCTTGGGAATCCCATGCCTTAGTAAGAGTGTGAACTCACCTTGGTTTGCTCGGTATGTTATTGCTTCTAGGGTTAATTAAATGTCTAAGTCCGTTACACACGACCTAGGATACATTGCACATGATTCATTCAATTAGGGTTTACAAATCCTTGATATTCAAGCAACTGTGTTTTGTGTGTTTATTGTGTACATGATGATATCACATAGAATGTTCACAGATGCAGGATCATACAGTTGCATTCAATATCATATAATCATATACATAGAATCATACATCACGTAAGCAGTCAATCATATTCACATAATTCATGCGTCGCGTCTCTGATTTCACGGTTTAATCTTACGTGGATATTAATCTAGTTGCCACTGTTAACATACTTAATACATTTAGCAGTGTTAATAACTTCACAAGTTTAACGGAGTTGGTGGCTTACCAAGTGACATACACATATTGACAGATTCAACATTATATAACACACATCTCAAGGCCTCATATTAAACACACACAAAATCAGACAGGGCCTTGCCCTTCTTAAAATTCAGACAAGTGTGGGGGGGGGGAGGGGGTTTCCCCTGTTTAAAAGTCGGATAGCATATGGGGGTTCAAAACTCGGACAACATAACTTCCACTTGAAAAACTCGGACCCCATATCCTTACATAAAGGTCGGACAAGAGGCTGTGGTCACAAAACTCGGACCTCTGTGTGAACAAGTAATACTCGGACAAAAGCAAGGCCCCAAAAGTCGGACCATGGGTGTGGGTTTTAAAGCTCGGACCATGTGACAAGGGATAAAACTCGGACTAATGGTCTAGGGTTAAAAGTCGGACCCTTAGCTCCCTATCTTAAAGGTCGGAAACTAGGTTACATGAAATTCGGACCATCCCCCTTGTTAATCAAAAGAAAATCGGACCCTTGCACACGTATGAAACTCGGACAGCTTGATATATGCATAAACATCGGACTACATCACATACAATTAAAGGTCGGACATGTGTTCAATTGCAAAAACTCGGATACAAAGTTTTACAAAGGTCGGACATCATATTTTGTATACAAAACTCGGGTAACATCCAGTAACAAACTCAGACATACATATTCATTCACAAAACTCTGAGTAACCATTAAACGTGATTTCCAAATCATTGCGTAGAATCAAAAGATCATAACGGTTGCGTTTTCACATTTCTTGACGAAGAAAACCCTAATTACATCGTATTTGTCTAGCATCAATTCCATTATCCAATCAATCATGTATTCTTAATCACCAGGCAATCGATTAAACAACTATTCAATATCATTGTCATCATACTCAGAATCAAATCAAAATCACAGAATATTATATGAAGAACTAGGGTTTTCATGAACACATAATCAAGAATTAAGAATTGATAATAATCAAGCAATCAATTAGGGTTTACAAGTATTACAATAATCAATAAACAATTACCTTGAATGATTCTAGAGAAAGAGAGGAATCAAGAGTGATGAATGTCTTGTGCCAATGATGATGGTGATGATGATTGCCAGGGATTAGAGAATAACAGTACGTGCTTTGGTTTTTGTGAAAACGATTAGTGAAAAAGGGATTAGGATTAAGTATAGTTTAAGTTTCACTAATAACTCTATACACCCTTAATTATTATATTTTACAATAGTACACCATCTCAAACAGTTTCACAGTTTCACCACCAAGTTTATGCATTTAACAAATTTATCACAATTAACACATAACCATGCACAATCACACAATATACTTCATTATATCAAAACGTATACAATTCCATAGCAACTAATTGTGCAAATAATTAACTACACAAACAATGAATCGTGAAATAAATGCGAAATAGGAATCTTGGAAATTCGAGTTGTCACATTATCCCCAACTTGAAAGAAATTTTGTCCCGAAATTTAGCATGCGGTTACTGAGGAAGCTAGGTAAGTTGTATCATTTACTGATTTTCCTGGGGTGTCACATCATCCCCCCGTTGATTTGGAATTTCGTCCCGAAATTCTGAAGTAGTAGCTTCAACCTCAGTAGTGGTTGCATTGGTTCCGAATAACTGGGGATACTTGAGTTTCATTTGATCTTCTCGTTCCCAGGTATACTCTGGGCCACGACGGGAGTTCCAATGAACTCATACAAGAGGTATTCTAGTGTTCTTGAGGACCTTGACATCCCGGTCCGTGATTTCAACTGGTTCCTCGACGAACTGTAACCGCTCGTCGATAGTGAGTTCCTTAAAAGGAACTATGAGGGCTGCAACCGCTCGTCGATAGTGAGTTCCTTAAAAGGAACTATGAGGGTCTCATCTGACAGGCACTTCTTCAGATTCGACACATGGAATACGTTGTGAACTGCACCGAGTTCAGCTGGTAGGTTTAGTCTGTAGGCTACTTTGCCTATTCTTTCAGTGATTTCGAATGGTCCAACGTACCGTGGATTGAGCTTGCCTCGTTTACCAAATCGAACCACACCCTTCCAGGGTGAGACTTTGAGTAGCACTCGATCCCCAACTTGGAATTCGAGCGGTTTTCTGCGTTTATCAGCGTAGCTTTTCTGGCGATCGCGAGCTGCCGCCATGCGTTGTCGTATCTGCGCAATCTTTTCCGTGGCGTCCACTACAATCTCTAGACCCGTGATCTGACTATCCCCCACCTCTGCCCAACAGAGAGGTGACCGACATTTTCGCCCGTACAATGCCTCAAATGGAGCGGCTTGAATGCTGGTGTGATAGATGTTATTATACGAAAACTCTACCAAAGGGAGATGCTTTTCCCAGCCGTTGCCGAAGTCGATAACGCAAGCCCGAAGCATGTCTTCGAGAGTCTAGATCGTGCGCTCAGACTGCCCATCCGTCTGAGGATGATATGCTGTGTTCATGTCTAATCGTGATCCAAAAGATTTGTGCATCGCTTGCCATAGCTCTGACGTGAATCGTGCATCCCGATCCGAAATGATGGAGGTGGGCACCTCGTGCCTCGAAACAACTTCTTTAAGATAAACGTCTGCGAGAGTGGAGAACTTATCCGTTTCCTTAATAGCCAGGAAGTGTGCAGACTTGGTGAGTCGATCCACGATCACCCATATAGTATCATTCCCCCGCTGAGATCTGGGTAGGCCTGTAACAATATCCATGGAAATTTCTTCCCATTTCCAGTGCGGTATCTTGGGTTGCTGCAGTAGGCCCGCTGGTTTCTGATACTCCACTTTGACTTTTGCACATGTCAAACACTTGCCAATGTAAGTCGCGATGTGCGCTTTCAAGCTATGTCACCAATATGTTGTTTTAAGATCGTGGTACATTTTATCCGACCCTGGATGCACCGAGTAGCGAGACTTATGAGCTTCATCCATCACAAGTTCTCGTAAACCGCCGTATAGTGGTACCCAAATACGCCCTGTTACATAGTAGGCGCCGTCTTCCTTTTGTTCTAATCGTTGCCTTGAGCCGCGTAAGGCTTCAGCCTTGACGTTTTCTGGTTTCAATGCTTCTACCTGAGCATTTCGTATCTGTGCAGGAAGATCAGACTGAATAGTGAGCTGCAAAGCTCGTACACGCCTAGGTAAAGTTTCCTTTCGACTGAGAGCGTCTGCCACAACATTGGCTTTGCCTGGATGGTACTTGATGGCGAATTCGTAATCGTTAAGTAACTCGACCCATCGTCGTTGACGCATGTTCAGTTCCTTCTGCTTGAAGATATGCTCGAGACTCCTGTGATCGGTGTAAATAGTGCACTTGGTACCGTACAAGTAGTGTCTCCATATCTTAAGCGCGAAAACAACAGCTCCCAGCTCTAAATCGTGCGTCGTGTAGTTCCGTTCATGATCTTTGAGTTGTCGCGAAGCGTAGGCAATAACTTTATCCCGTTGCATCAATACACAACCAAGCCCCTGTATCGATGCGTCACAATAGACCACAAAATCATCCGTGCCCTCTGGCAATGAGAGAATAGGTGCGCTGCAAAGCCTATCCTTTAAGTACTGAAAAGCGGTTTCCTGGAAATCTCCCCAACGGTAGGTGACACCTTTCTGTGTCAGCATAGTAAGTGGCTGTGCGATCTTCGAAAAGTCTTTAATGAATCGTCTATAGTAACCCGCCAAACCCAAGAATTGGCGTATCTCTGTTGGTGTACGCGGTGCAGGACAATTCCTGATCGATTCTACCTTGGAAGGATCGACATGGATCCCATCCCTGTTCACCACATGGCCTAAGAAGTGGACTTCACGAAGCCAGAAGTCACATTTTGAAAACTTGGCGTGCAATTGTTCCTTTCGAAGAAGTTCCAAGATAAGTCGTAAGTGCTGCTCGTGTTCCTCCTGACTCTTGGAGTATATGTGAATGTCGTCGATGAAGACAATGACGAACTTGTCTAGATAGGGTTTGCACACCCTGTTCATAAGATCCATGAAAACTGCCGGCGCGTTCGTAAGCCCAAATGGCATGACTAGAAACTCGTAATGACCGTAGCGAGTTCTGAATGCTGTCTTGGAGACGTCCTCATCCCGGACTCTCAGTTGATGATAACCAGACCTTAGATCAATCTTGGAGTAGTAACTCGACCCTTGCAACTGGTCGAATAAGTCGTCGATGCGAGGAAGAGGATAACGGTTCTTCACTGTGACCTTGTTTAGTTCGCGGTAATCAATGCACATTCTGAAAGTGCCATCCTTCTTTTTCATGAATAATACTGGAGCTCCCCAAGGCGAAGAGCTTGGACGAATGAAGCCCTTATCCAAGAGCTCTTGTAGTTGCTTTGACAGTTCTTCCAGTTCAGTTGGAGCTAAACGATACGGTGCGTGAGCTATAGGTGCTGCTCCTGGAGCTAGCTCGACTTGAAACTCGACCTGGCGATGAGGTGGTAGACCAGGTAAATCTTCAGGAAACACCTGAGGAAATTCGCATACAACGGGAATATCCTCTATTCTTTTCTCTTTTGTTGATGCATCAGTAACTAATGCCAGAATAGCAGTGTGCCCCTTTCATAAACATTTCTGTGCCTTCAAGAAAGAGATGATGCCAACCACAGCACCACTCTTGTCGCCCTGAACTTCGAGAGGTTCCTTACCCGAACGAGGAATACGAATGACCTTCTCCTTGCATAGGATCTCTGCTTGCTGCTTGGATAACCAATCCATGCCGACAACAATATCAAAACTACCCAGAACTATAGGAGTGAGGTCGATGGAGAAAGTCTGACCAGCGAGGATAAGATTACAACCATGAACTATGTGTGTAGCCTCTAGACTTTTACCGTTGGCTAGTTCTACGACATGTTTGGTATTTAGGGGAGTTGGTGCACGTTTTAACATTTGGCTAACTTTCAAAGACACATAGCTTGTATCCGCACCCGAATCAAACAATACATTAACATAAAAGTCGTCAAGAAGAAACTTACCCATGACTACGTTGGGATCATTTCTCGCTTCTCCCTGCCCCAGCACGAACACACGACCCCTAGCATCATTGCCGTTGTTGTTCCCACCGTTGTTGTTGTTGTTGCCATTTCCCTGATTGTTGTTATTGTTGTTGTTGTTCTGGTTCCTGTTTAGCTGAGGACAGTGCCTTTTGAAGTGCCCTTCTGCGCCGAAATGAAAACACCCCTTGTTGCCCTGTTGCTGATTCTGCTGTGCTTGTGGCTGCTGCTGATTCTGGTTCGCAGGCTGAGGGCTTCTACAATCTTTGTCCTCATGACCCATCTTGAGGCATCTTTGACAGCGACCCTTGTTACACTGGCCACTGTGGTGTCTGTTGCAGTTGTTGCATTTTGGGAGGTTCCCTCGATATCCACCCTGCCTGTGACTGCCTGAAGAGTGCTGACTGGGACTCTGATAACTGTCAGTCTTTCGTTGCTGAACCTGTGATTGAACTGAAGCTGATCCCTTGCTAGAATCCCCATCCCATTTTCTCTTATTGTCACTGGGAGTAGCAAGTGTAGTAGCAGTGGTAACGGTAGCAGTAGCGCTGACACGTTTAGGCAGCCTGTTCTGTTCCACTGCCTGGTCCGTGAGGCGATGCGCAAGGCGTTGAATAGCCTGAATGTTGTCAAGATTAGCCGATGTTACATGGCTCTGAATTTCTGGCGCTAACCCTTTGAGATACAACTCGATACACTTAATTGGAGGGTCCACCATAGTTGGGCACAGCACAGCCAACTCGTTTGACCACTTGGTATAAGCCTCGATCTCTGACCCAGTCATTTTCAGATGGTATAACTCATCTTCCAACTTGTGAATGTCTTCCCGTGTGCAGTATTCCCTTTTGATCAGTTCCTTGAAATCATCCCAAGGGGTGGCGTTAGCAGCTGCCAACCCTAAAATCTGCACTTGCGCGTTCCACCAAGTTAGCGCAATCCCTTCTAAAGTACCAGTGGCATATTTCACCCTGCGAGCCTCAGGGCATTCACATATTTCAAACACAAACCCTAGCTTTTCGAACCAATGGAGGAGTCCAACCGCTCCCTCCGTGCCACTGAACGTGCTTGGACGACAATCCATGAAGTGCTTGAAAGTACAGACAGGTTGTGGGGCGTGTTGACCTATTGTGTACAAATAGGACAAAGTTAAACACAAGAGTTAATGTAGGATCTAAAGATCCTAGTGTGAATCACATCCGCAGGGTATACTACCTGCTTGTGCAGCTGCAAGTGCCGCAGCTACTTGTTCATTGATAAGAGCCGTCAACTGGGCTTGAGTCATGTTCACACGTCCAGACATGATCTTCATAGTAAAAGTAGAATAAGTGAGTTTGATTCGCGAGTAGTGCGATGACAGAAGAGTGTAAGCACATAGGTGTTCTCTAGCAATAACAAATAGTGAGCAATGTAATCTAAGCATACCACGAGCAAAGTTGTATACAATTCTAGCATGTAGGCAATAAATATAAACCTTATTTCCTAGGATGTTGAGTCTTGCACGTGGAGCGAAGCGTCGTTGTGGATCTTTGAGAGCACTGTTCTGGTTATAGTCTGGTTTTAATAAAAACGTTTTCCCATATTAAAACCAAGTTCTCTATAACCAATGGCTGTGATACCAATCTGTCACACCCCCAAAATCCACCTGCGGAGTATCACCGCTTGGGAGCGTGACTGACCAGGATCAAGCCACCAATCATATAGAACAATATATATAGTAAAAGTAATTGCCATTAAACCAAACCAAATCCATATGAAAGGTGTTCCAAAACATAAGTATGTTATCACAGTTTAGCGGAAGCGTATAAATAAAACCCATCATAATAAAGTATCAAATGTCATAAGTGTTTAACAAGACAATCACGATCCAAGCCCACAACGACCAGCTCCTCCCTGTACAAGCTCCATGTATCTAACGACCTACAAGGCATGTAACAGAGGATCAACAACTAGTTGAGCGAGTTCACAGAAAGTAAATGCGTAATAGTATATTCGTTTGTAACATATGGCTCTACTGGGCCGATTGTACGTTCTATTGGTGGGGGCTTCCCATGTTGTATAACCACTAGACTATTCGTAACCATAAGTGTTCTACATATCCCGAGAACAGTAATACGTACAAGTTTACGTAGGTTTTACGTAAGTATCCTTCACAACCGAGGATAGGGGTACGCGGGGGTTTACGTAGGTTTTACGTAAGTGCCTGACACAACCGAGGCAGTAGTGAGTATAAGTTCACGTAGGTTTTACGTGAGTGTCCTTCGCAACCTGAGGACAGTGAGTAGCATAAGTATACGTAGGTTTTATGTGACAACTCGAGTGTTTGACTTTCACTTTCGCATTTATTGCGCGTTGACTTTGACTTTGACTGTTTAGTTGTTGGATTGTGGACTTGAATTATACGAGTTGTTTGCCTATATGTTACTATTTGTGGTGATAGAAAATAATATTAGAATTGTTATTATTATAATATTAACTTTAACCTAGCCCTCGAAGGATGACATGTAGTTCGAAGGATTCGAAGGACCACGAAGGATAACCTTCGACCCCGAAACATATCCTTCGAGCACGAAACATATCCTTCGATATGTTTCGGCCCAGTCTTTCCAATGGGCTTGGCCCATTACTGTGATACGTATATATGGGAGTGCATGTAAACTGATGGTTATTTTCTAAGAAAAACCCTAGTTCCTTTGTGTGTGTGCGACGGCAAAGCAGACTTAGTCCCTGTTCGAAGGATTTTATTTCCGCAACCCCGATTTCCGGTTAGTGTGTGATGTTGTTTATGATGTATGATTTCATGATTGATCAATGGTCTTGCAATATGTTGTTTATATGTTGTCATGAATCGGATAAGCTAGGTTTAGCAAATATAATTGGATTGAATAGTCATGATTACTAGGATGTTGTTGTTGATCGGTTAGCAAATCGGTCAAACTTGTTTGATTAATCGGCCGGATTGTTTGTATACGAATTGGATATGTATGTTAATCAGGTTGATAATCGGCTAAATATGGTAATCGGACATGTTCATGTAATCGACACCTATGTGTAAGTTGGATAGTTTAAATAATCTTGTTATTCAGATTAGGGTTCTTGATAAACATGGGAATTATGCTTGTTTGATCTGGTTGATGTTAACTGATTTGTGATATTGGTGTTAATTGATAATCACAGCAAAACTTGGAAACTTGTAACGTAACTGATATCCATCGAAAGATATCAGTTACTCGAAACATGGTAGTAACCGAAAGATACCGAAAGATACTAGATGTTCGAAACATAGTGTTGACCGAAGGATAGCAATGACCGAATGATAACATTAAGTTCGAAACATAACATTCTGTTCGAAAGATAGCTATGATACCTGTTAGTCGAAAGATCTCTAATGTGTCGAAAGATGACCATGAATTGAATGATAGCTGATGTTCTACTGTGAAATAATACGTGTTGTGTCGATATGCAAACTGACTGTTATGTGAACATTAAATTGCATGCGTATCGTTGTGAACATGAACTGATTTGTTATACGTGCATACGATAGGACGTGAATAAATTACTTGTGAGTGCATAACCTAGCATACCGAGCAAACCAAGGTGAGTTCACACAGCCAAGGCATGGGTTCCCAGGGTGGGAATGGGTTGGATGATTACTTGTGCATACTTTGATACTGTAACGAACGATTAAACTGTTGATGCTTACGAACTACTCAACTGCCTTCGCACCCACCCTGGTCGGTAAAGACTATGGTCGCGAACGAACTGATAAATTGCCTTCGCACACACCCTGGTCGGTAAGGACTATGGTCGCGAACTAACGAACATGATCTTCGCACACATGCCTGTGAGGCCGCGATGGAATTGATACGATACGAAACTTAATTGAACAAACGCACTATTACCCAAACTAAACTATAAACTGTGAACTCGCTCAACTAGTTTGTTGATTATCTGCTGCATGCCTTGCAGGACCTTAGGTACTTATGGAGCTTGCACTGGAGGAGCGGGACGTTGTGGGCAGTGGATTATGAACGCTATGTTTAAACATTTCGAATAATTGAACTTATGGTTTACTTGGGTTATTTACTTATGCTTCCGCTACTGATACTATGTTTGTTTTGAAACATCAATTGTATTGAATGAGGTTTTACGAACTACTTTATTTATGTTATGCTATGTTCAATATGATTGGTGGCTTGATCCTGGTCAGTCACGCTCCCAAGCGGTGATACTCCGCAGGTGGATTTTGGGGGTGTGACAGATTGGTATCAGAGCCATTGGTTATAGAGAACTTGGTTTTAATATGGGAAAACGTTTTATTAAAACCAGACTATAACCAGAACAGTGCTCTCAACGATCCACAACGACGCTTCGCTCCACGTGCAAGACTCAACTTCCTAGGTAATAAGGTTTATGTTTATTGCCTACATGCTAGAATTTGCATAGAACTTTGCTCGTAGTATGCCTACATTACTTTGCTCACAACTTGTCATTGCATGAGAATACTTATGTGCTTACACTCTTCTGTCATCGCACTACTCGCGAACCTTTCTCACTTATGTTGCCTTTGATGTGAAGATCAATGGCCGCACGAATTACCATGACTCAAGCCCAGCTAGAGGCTCTCGTTGCTGCGGCAGTTGCAGCCGCCCAAGCAGGTCAACCCGCTCAGCAACAACCTGGGTGCACATTCAAGAATTTCATGGACTGTCGCCCTAGCTCGTTCAGTGGCACGGAGGGGGCAGTTGGACTCCTCCACTGGTTTGAAAAGCTCGAGTCGGTTTTTGAAATGTGTGAATGCCCTGAGGCTCGCAGGGTGAAGTTCGCCACTGGCACACTTGAAGGGATTGCGCTCACTTGGTGGAACGCACAAGTGCAGATCTTAGGGTTGGCAGCTGCTAACGCCACACCCTGGAATGAATTCAAAGAACTGATCAAGAGGGAATACTGCACTAGAGAAGACATTCACAAGCTGGAGGACGAGTTGTATAACTTGAAAATGGTTGGTTCGGAAATCGAAGCTTACACCAAAAGATCGAATGAGTTGGCTGTGCTGTGCCCAACTATGGTAGATCCTCCATACAAGCGAATTGAGTTGTATCTCAAAGGTTTGGCACCAGAAATACAGAGCCACGTTACGTCGGCTAACCTCAACAACATCCAAGAAATTCAGCGCCTCGCTCATCGCATCACAGATCAGGCAGTAGACCAGGGCAAACTGCCAAAGCGTGTCGGCGCTACTGCTACAGCTGTTACTTCAGTCACTCCAACAGCTGCTACTTCTGCCACACCCAGCGAGAATAAAAGAAAGTGGGACGGGGATTCCAGCAGGGGATCAGCGTCTGTTCAATCCCAAACTCAGCAACGTCGCACCAACGATTACCAGAGTCCGAGTCAGCAGTCATCGGGCAGTCAGGGACATAGTGGTTATAAGGGAAATCACCCGTGGTGTAACAGGTGCAACAAACACCACAGTGGAAGATGTCGCAGGAGTCAATGTCAAAGATGCCACAAGATGGGCCATGAGGCCAAAGATTGTAGAAGCGCGCGACCAGTGAATCAGAACCAGCAACTTCCACCGCCAGCTCCACAGAATCAGCAGCAGCAGCCACAGCGTGGAAACCGGGGGTGTTTCCAGTGTGGGGCTGAAGGTCACTACAAACGCGATTGCCCTCAGTTGAACCAGAATCGCAATAACAACAACAACCAGGGCAACGGGAATAACAACAATCAGGGTAATGGTAACAACAACAACGGCAATGAAGCTCGAGGTCGTGCTTTTGTGTTGGGTCGAGGAGATGCAGTGAATGATCCCAATGTGGTTATGGGTAAGTTTCTTCTCGACGATATTTATGTTACTGTTTTATTTGATTCGGGTGCTGATACAAGTTATATGTCATTGAAAATGAGTAAATTATTAAAACGTACACCAACACCTCTAGACACCAAACACGTCGTAGAACTAGCAAATGGTAAAAGTGTAGAAGCCGCACAGGTAGTCAAGGGTTGTAGTATTGTTCTAGCGGGTCAGACTTTCTCGATTGATCTCATACCCATAGTTTTGGGTAGTTTCGACGTCGTCATCGGTATGGATTGGTTATCCCAACATCATGCGGAGATCTTATGCAAAGAAAAAGTTATTCGTATTCCTCGCTCCAGTCAGGAACCTCTCGAAGTACAAGGTGACAAGAGTGGTGCTGTGGTTGGCATCATCTCTTACTTAAAGGCGCAGAAATGTTTACGAAAGGGACATACCGCCATTCTGGCACTTGTCACTGACGCATCAGCAAAGGAAAAGAAGCTGGAGGATATACCAGTTGTGCGTGATTTTCCTCAAGTGTTTCCTGAAGATTTACCTGGTTTACCTCCTCATCGTCAAGTTGAGTTTCAGATTGAATTAGCTCCAGGAGCAGCACCAATAGCCCGCGCACCGTATCGTTTAGCTCCAACCGAACTGGAAGAACTGTCGAAGCAGCTACAAGAGCTCTTGGAAAAGGGCTTTATTCGTCCAAGCTCTTCGCCTTGGGGAGCTCCAGTGTTATTTGTGAAGAAGAAAGACGGTACGTTCAGGATGTGTATCGACTACCGTGAACTCAACAAGGTGACGGTGAAGAACCGTTATCCTCTTCCACGCATAGATGACTTATTCGACCAGTTGCAAGGGTCGTGTTACTATTCCAAGATCGATTTGAGGTCAGGGTATCATCAGCTGAGAGTCCGGGATGAGGACGTCTCCAAAACCGCTTTCAGAACTCGCTACGGTCATTACGAGTTTCTTGTCATGCCATTCGGGCTTACAAACGCACCTGCAGTCTTCATGGATCTTATGAACAGGGTGTGCAAACCCTATCTCGACAAGTTTGTTATCGTTTTCATCGACGACATTTTGATTTACTCCAAGAGTCAGGAGGAGCACGAGCAGCACTTACGCCTTATCTTGGAACTTCTTCGAAAGGAGCAACTGTATGCAAAGTTTTCAAAATGCGACTTCTGGCTTCGTGAAGTCCACTTCTTAGGCCATGTGGTGAACAAGGATGGGATTCATGTCGATCCATCCAAGGTTGATTAGATCAGAAACTGGCCAGCACCACGTACACCAACAGAAATACGCCAATTCTTGGGTTTGGCGGGTTACTACAGGCGATTTATTAAAGACTTCTCCAAGATCGCGCAACCACTCACTATGCTTACACAGAAAGGTGTCGTTTACAGATGGGGTAATACTCAAGAGACCGCTTTTCAGTACTTAAAGGATAGGCTTTGCAGCGCACCTATTCTTTCATTGCCAGAGGGCACGGATGACTTCGTGGTTTATTGTGACGCATCAATACAGGGTCTGGGTTGCGTATTGATGCAGCGGGATAAAGTGATAGCCTACGCTTCTCGGCAACTCAAGGTTCATGAACGGAACTACACGACGCACGATTTAGAGCTGGGAGCTGTTGTTTTCGCGCTTAAGATATGGCGACACTACCTGTACGGTACCAGGTGCACGATTTACACCGATCACAGGAGTCTCGAGCATATTCTTAGGCAAAAGGATTTGAATATGCGTCAACGAAGATGGGTTGAACTTCTGAACGACTACGAATGCGCCATCAAGTATCATCCAGGCAAGGCCAATGTTGTGGCTGATGCCCTCAGCCGGAAAGACACTCTACCTAAGCGCGTGCGAGCGCTACAGCTTACCATTCAGTCCAGTCTTCCTGCACAGATACGAGCTGCTCAGTTAGAAGCACTGAAACCCGAAAACGTCAAGGCTGAAGCCTTGCGCGGTTCGAGGCAGCAAATGGAACAAAAGGAAGACGGCGCCTACTATGTAACGGGGCGTATTTGGGTCCCACTTTATGGCGGCTTACGCGAACTTGTGATGGATGAAGCGCACAAGTCTCGCTACTCGGTACATCCAGGGTCGGATAAGATGTACCACGATATCAGAACAACTTATTGGTGGCCAAACATGAAAGCTCTTATCGCAACTTACGTCGGCAAGTGTTTAACTTGTGCAAGGGTTAAAATCGAGTACCAGAAACCATCAGGCCTGCTTCAGCAGCCTAAGATACCGCAATGGAAATGGGAAGAAATCTCCATGGATTTTGTTACGGGCTTACCTAGATCCCAGCGTGGGAATGACACTATTTGGGTGATCGTTGATCGGCTCACAAAGTCTGCTCACTTCTTGGCTATCAAAGAAACGGATAAGTTTTCTACCCTAGCAGACATCTACATGAAAGAAGTTGTTTCGAGGCACGGAGTGCCCACTTCTATTATTTCGGATCGCGATGCACGATTCACGTCAGAGCTTTGGCAAGCGATGCACAAATCTTTCGGCTCACGATTAGACATGAGCACAGCGTATCATCCTCAGACGGATGGGCAGTCTGAGCGAACTATTCAAACTCTAGAAGACATGCTTCGAGCGTGTGTTATCGATTTCGGCAACGGCTGGGAAAAGCACCTCCCTTTGGTGGAGTTCTCGTACAATAACAGTTACCATACCAGCATTCAAGCCGCTCCATTTGAGGCATTGTACGGACGTAAATGCCGGTCACCTCTCTGTTGGGCAGAGGTGGGGGATAGTCAAATTACGGGTCCAGAGATTGTAGTGGACGCCACAGAAAAGATAGCACAGATACGACAACGCATGGCGGCAGCACGCGACCGTCAGAAAGCCTACGCGGACAAGCGTAGAAAACCATTGGAATTTGAGGTCGGGGACCGGGTTTTATTGAAAGTTTCACCCTGGAAGGGTGTGGTACGTTTTGGCAAACGGGGCAAACTAAATCCGCGGTACGTCGGACCATTCGAAATTACAGAAAAGATTGGCAAGGTAGCCTACAAGTTGAACCTACCAGCTGAACTCGGTGCAGTTCACAATGTATTCCACGTGTCGAATCTGAAGAAATGCCTATCAGATGAAAACCTCATCATTCCTTTTAAGGAACTCACTATCGACGAGCGGTTGCAGTTCGTCGAGGAACCAGTTGAAATCACGGACCGGGATGTTAAGGTCCTCAAACACAAGAGAATCCCTCTTGTTCGAGTTCGTTGGAACTCCCAGCGTGGTCCAGAGTATACCTGGGAACGCGAAGACCAGATAAAAGAAAAGTATCCCCAGTTATTCGAAACCAATGCATCCACTTCTGAGGCTGAAGCTACTACTACTGAATTTCGGGACGAAATTCCAAATCAACGGGGGGATGATGTGACACCCCAGGAAAACCAGTGAACGATACCTAGCTTCCTCAGTAAGTGCGTACTAAATTTCGGGACGAAATTTCTTTCAAGTTGGGGATAATGTGACAACTCGAGTGTTTGACTTTCACTTTCGCATTTATTGCGCGTTGACTTTGACTTTGACTGTTTAGTTGTTGGATTGTGGACTTGAATTATACGAGTTGTTTGCCTATATGTTACTATTTGTGGTGATAGAAAATAATATTAGAATTGTTATTATTATAATATTAACTTTAACCTAGCCCTCGAAGGATGACATGTAGTTCGAAGGATTCGAAGGACCACGAAGGATAACCTTCGACCCCGAAACATATCCTTCGAGCACGAAACATATCCTTCGATATGTTTCGGCCCAGTCTTTCCAATGGGCTTGGCCCATTACTGTGATACGTATATATGGGAGTGCATGTAAACTGATGGTTATTTTCTAAGAAAAACCCTAGTTCCTTTGTGTGTGTGCGACGGCAAAGCAGACTTAGTCCCTGTTCGAAGGATTTTATTTCCGCAACCCCGATTTCCGGTTAGTGTGTGATGTTGTTTATGATGTATGATTTCATGATTGATCAATGGTCTTGCAATATGTTGTTTATATGTTGTCATGAATCGGATAAGCTAGGTTTAGCAAATATAATTGGATTGAATAGTCATGATTACTAGGATGTTGTTGTTGATCGGTTAGCAAATCGGTCAAACTTGTTTGATTAATCGGCCGGATTGTTTGTATACGAATTGGATATGTATGTTAATCAGGTTGATAATCGGCTAAATATGGTAATCGGACATGTTCATGTAATCGACACCTATGTGTAAGTTGGATAGTTTAAATAATCTTGTTATTCAGATTAGGGTTCTTGATAAACATGGGAATTATGCTTGTTTGATCTGGTTGATGTTAACTGATTTGTGATATTGGTGTTAATTGATAATCACAGCAAAACTTGGAAACTTGTAACGTAACTGATATCCATCGAAAGATATCAGTTACTCGAAACATGGTAGTAACCGAAAGATACCGAAAGATACTAGATGTTCGAAACATAGTGTTGACCGAAGGATAGCAATGACCGAATGATAACATTAAGTTCGAAACATAACATTCTGTTCGAAAGATAGCTATGATACCTGTTAGTCGAAAGATCTCTAATGTGTCGAAAGATGACCATGAATTGAATGATAGCTGATGTTCTACTGTGAAATAATACGTGTTGTGTCGATATGCAAACTGACTGTTATGTGAACATTAAATTGCATGCGTATCGTTGTGAACATGAACTGATTTGTTATACGTGCATACGATAGGACGTGAATAAATTACTTGTGAGTGCATAACCTAGCATACCGAGCAAACCAAGGTGAGTTCACACAGCCAAGGCATGGGTTCCCAGGGTGGGAATGGGTTGGATGATTACTTGTGCATACTTTGATACTGTAACGAACGATTAAACTGTTGATGCTTACGAACTACTCAACTGCCTTCGCACCCACCCTGGTCGGTAAAGACTATGGTCGCGAACGAACTGATAAATTGCCTTCGCACACACCCTGGTCGGTAAGGACTATGGTCGCGAACTAACGAACATGATCTTCGCACACATGCCTGTGAGGCCGCGATGGAATTGATACGATACGAAACTTAATTGAACAAACGCACTATTACCCAAACTAAACTATAAACTGTGAACTCGCTCAACTAGTTTGTTGATTATCTGCTGCATGCCTTGCAGGACCTTAGGTACTTATGGAGCTTGCACTGGAGGAGCGGGACGTTGTGGGCAGTGGATTATGAACGCTATGTTTAAACATTTCGAATAATTGAACTTATGGTTTACTTGGGTTATTTACTTATGCTTCCGCTACTGATACTATGTTTGTTTTGAAACATCAATTGTATTGAATGAGGTTTTACGAACTACTTTATTTATGTTATGCTATGTTCAATATGATTGGTGGCTTGATCCTGGTCAGTCACGCTCCCAAGCGGTGATACTCCGCAGGTGGATTTTGGGGGTGTGACATTTTACGTATGTGTCCTGCACAACCGAGGACGATGGTATGGTAGTCTAGTAACAGTGTATGTACGAATCTAGTCAATCTCATTCCTTCAATCCCATTTCCAAGCCCTTGGGAATCCCATGCCTTAGTAAGAGTGTGAACTCACCTTGGTTTGCTCGGTATGTTATTGCTTCTAGGGTTAATTAAATGTCTAAGTCCGTTACACACGACCTACAATACATTGCACACGATTCATTCAATTAGGGTTTACAAATCCTTGATATTCAAGCAACTGTGTTTTGTGTGTTTATTGTGTACATGATGATATCACATAGAATGTTCACACATGCAGGATCATACAGTTGCATTCAATATCATACAATCATATACATAGAATCATACATCACGTAAGCAGTCAATCATATTCACATAATTCATGCGTCGCGTCTCTGATTTCACGGTTTAATCTTACGTGGATATTAATCTAGTTGCCACTGTTAACATACTTAATACATTTAGCAGTGTTAATAACTTCACAAGTTTAATGGAGTTGGTGGCTTACCAAGTGACATACACATATTGACAGATTCAACATTATATAACACACATCTCAAGGCCTCATATTAAACACACACAAAATCAGACAGGGCCTTGCCCTTCTTAAAATTCAGACAAGTGTGGGGGGGGGAGGGGGTTTCCCCTGTTTAAAAGTCGGATAGCATATGGGGGTTCAAAACTCGGACAACATAACTTCCACTTGAAAAACTCGGACCCCATATCCTTACATAAAGGTCGGACAAGAGGCTGTGGTCACAAAACTCGGACCTCTGTGTGAACAAGTAATACTCGGACAAAAGCAAGGCCCCAAAAGTCGGACCATGGGTGTGGGTTTTAAAGCTCGGACCATGTGACAAGGGATAAAACTCGGACTAATGGTCTTGGGTTAAAAGTCGGACCCTTAGCTCCCTATCTTAAAGGTCGGACACTAGGTTACATATAAAAGAAAATCGGACCCTTAGCTCCCATCCCCCTTGTTAATCAAAAGAAAATCGGACCCTTGCACACTTATGAAACTCGGACAGCTTGATATATGCATAAACATCGGACTACATCACATACAATTAAAGGTCGGACATGTGTTCAATTGCAAAAACTCGGATACAAAGTTTTACAAAGGTCGGACATCATATTTTGTATGCAAAACTCGGGTAACATCCATTAACAAACTCAGACATACATATTCATTCACAAAACTCTGAGTAACCATTAAACGTGATTTCCAAATCATTGCGCAGAATCAAAAGATCATAACAGTTACGTTTTCACATTTCTTGACGAAGAAAACCCTAATTACATCGTATTTGTCTAGCATCAATTCCATTATCCAATCAATCATGTATTCTTAATCACCAGGCAATCGATTAAACAACTATTCAATATCATTGTCATCATACTCAGAATCAAATCAAAATCACAGAATATTATATGAAGAACTAGGGTTTTCATGAACACATAATCAAGAATTAAGAATTGATAATAATCAAGCAATCAATTAGGGTTTACAAGTATTACAATAATCAATAAACAATTACCTTGAATGATTCTAGAGAAAGAGAGGAATCAAGAGTGATGAATGTCTTGTGCCAATGATGATGGTGATGATGATTGCCAGGGGATTAGAGAATAACAGTACGTGCTTTGGTTTTTGTGAAAATGATTAGTGAAAAAGGGATTAGGGTTAAGTATAGTTTAAGTTTCACTAATAACTCTATACACCCTTAATTATTATATTTTACAATAGTACACCATCTCAAACAGTTTCACAGTTTCACCACCAAGTTTATGCATTTAATAAATTTATCACAATTAACACATAACCATGCATAATCACACAATACACTTCATTGTATCAAAACGTATACAATTCCATAGCAACTAATTGTGCAAATAATTAACTACACAAACAATGAATCGTGCAATAAATGTGAAATAGGAATCTTGGAAATTCGAGTTGTCACACTGACCGTAGTGAAACGTATCTTACGGTATTTGAAAGGTTGCCCAAGCATCGGCTTGTGGTATCCTCGATCGGGTGACTTTACTTTGTCTGGTTTCGCTGACTCTGATTTTGGTAGCTGTAAACAGAATGCTAAGTCCACCACTGCTGGGTGCCAGTTCTTCGGAACTCGACTTGTCACCTGGCAGTGCAAGAAACAAACTGCAGTACCGCTCTCTACATGTGAGGCTGAGTATGTCTCAGCCTCTAGCTGTTGCTCACAGATCCTTTGGATCCAACAGCAGATGCGCGACTTCGGTTTGCAATTCTTGGATACACCGATTTTCGTGGACAATGAAGCAGCTATTAATATTACTAAAAATCCGGTTCACCATTCGAAAACTAAACACATTGAAATCCGTCATCACTTTATCCGTGATTGTCACGAGAAAAAGTTAATTCGGATTGAACACGTTAACACCGATGATCAGAAAGCGGATTTTTACACTAAACCATTCGACAAAAAGAGATTTTATTATCTTTTGAAATTAAACGGGATGAAGAATCTGCAATCTGGGAGGGTAATCGAATGTGAAGCCGAGTCGGGCGGCGATATGACATGAACCTTTGTCGTGTTGTCAAATTTTTTTTGTACAGTTTTATTTTCTGCTTTTCGATAAAAACAAAAACACAAAAATATGTTTTGGTTTTAGGGGGAGAAATTCGCAGAAAAATACAAAAACATGATAAAATCAAAAAATACAAAAACAATAGAAAACCATAAAATCTAAAAACATTAGAAAACCTTAAAAGAGTTTCTGTAGAGTAGGGGAAATGATAGTACATCAGCTAGACGGACACAGTACGCTAAAGAATTGTAATGTATAAAATGCAATTAAGCATTCTTGCTAAAGATGTGCCGGTAGGTTTTCGCAAAATTAGTAGATCAGTTTGGGATATAAACATAAATTTCACTTGCGTCTACGTGGGGAACACCTCCAGGATATATAGGTAACCCCTGAAATCCTGTTTGAAGGGTCCCGTATTCTGAGATACTAGGTCTCTATGCTTAGTGATATCTGGGGTATTATCCCGGGACTTCTGCTATATGGAAATACTGACATAGTCCCCGGATAATGCTTTACGCATTGCTTTACTTGTAAAGCCTCCCCTCAGCATAAAAAATGATGACGCATTGAAAAATGTTAATCATGTGCTGTTGTAAATAAAAGATCCTCTAAAGGGGACCCACCAAAAGTCGAAGCCGTCATCTCTCTGCGTATACGGAAGTATCGACCTGAGCTCTCATGGCCCTCGCACAACACCCCATTACAGATATCATCTAGGTATATTCACCTGTAAGACTGAATACTGGGGTCTGGATACGGGAGTATATACTGAGGTGGGACACATGTAGATGTTTAAGATCTAAAACCCTAATTTCGTATCTCGAACAGGTTGAACGTTTTGTGAGAATTTAAGAGGATCAGTATACCAGCAATCTACGCGAATTGTTTAATGCTTAAAATGTAATAACAGCTTAACGGTGCTAGTGTCTAGTCAGCAGCTAATATTATCCCCTAACACACTAGCAAAAATATTGTGTGTACATAGTTTCAGTTTATCCAGTTAAAACCCAAAAAGATTTTCTTTTCTCATTTTATTTTTCGACAACCGACGTTGGGAATTGGAAGGTCAAAGCCTAAGTGCCGATCATGTAAGTGTATGATGAGGGTTGGGTAAGCTGGAGATTGCTATGCAGTTGTCACACCCCCAAAATCCACCTGCGGAGTATCACCGCTTGGGAGCGTGTGTCACACCCCCAAAATCCACCTGCGGAGTACCACCGCTTGGGAGCGTGACTGACCAGGATCAAGCCACCAATTATATCAAACATAGTATTTAATAATAATCAAAGACATAATTGGTGTTCAAAACCAAACACCGTTTAAGTAGCGGAAGCATTAAATGTAAAAACCCAAAACATAAGTATCAATGTGTGAATGTAAAAGTGTTTAATAAGCATTCACGAGTTCTTGTCCACAACGACCCGTCCCTCCTCTGGTGCAAGCTCCAAGTATACCTAAGGTCCTGCAAGGCATGTAGCAAATAATCAACAAACTAGTTGAGCGAGTTCACAGAAAGTAAGTTCATAACATAGTGCATAAGTATAGCTAGAGGGGGCTTCCCATGTTTATCCTGGCTAATGAGGGCTTCTCATTAACGGTACTTACTAGACTAACTTCCGACCATGTGTTCTTCTTTACCGAGAACAGGAAAACGTACAGGGTCACGTAGGCTTTACGTGACGTGCCCTTCCCCGAGGACAGTGGTACGCGTGGGGGCTACGCAGGTTTTACGTAGCGTGGCCTTCCGACCTGGAAGCCAGTGAATGGTATTGGGTTACGTAGGCTTTACGTAACGTGTCCTCCCGACCCGGGAGACATATGGCAAATATACTGGGTTACGTAGGCTTTACGTAACGTGTCCTGACTAACCTGAGGACGATGGTCTATAGTCTGGTATATGCGTAAGTACGAGTAATCATTCCATATTCAACATATCCAACCCAATTCCCAACCCGGGAATCCCATGCCTTGGCTGTGTGAACTCACCTTGGTTTGCTCGGCAGATACACAATAAGTACAGATAAGCTAGAAAATGGTCAACCACGTCCTATTATGGTGATAATACAAGTCAGGTTTTGACTAAGGTACGGCACGTATGAGTCACATAAGATAGCATATGGGAAACACACTGATCATGGCAACATGCATTAACACACTCAACAGTTTACATCCAAATCAAGATTGGGCTCGCACAAGCCCACTCGTCTTGTGCGATCCATCATATGTTTCCCAAACATACCCGGCCCAAATGTTAAACCCATCCGAAAGTGGCCCAATTAACAACTTCTAACATAGTGGCCTCGGCCCAATTAAATGACACGTAATTGCCGTTGTGCGATTCAGCATACTTGTGCGATCAGCTACTTACCCAGCCCAACAGTTTATCCGGCCCAAACTATCAAGTAACACATGTGCGGCCCAAATAACGTAACAGTCAGCTTGTGCGGTTGCTGTGTGCTTGTGCGAGTGATCTGGATTGTACGACTGGAATTGGGCTTGTGCGCCTGGACATTTGGGCTGTCCGGCCCAACAGTCTTAACTATGTTACAGCCGATAAAGCCCAATGAGCCTTGTGCGACCGGTAATTCTCTTGTGCGTCTGAGATCATATTGTGCGACCGGGACCTGTTGTACGACTGGCCCTTGTATGACCGGGTCAGGTCTTGTGCGAGCAGTGACCCTTGTGCGTTTGGGCCTGCTTGTGCGTTTGGTCCGATTGTGTGATCAATTAACAACTTTCCCATGATTTATGCTAGCAGTTACAACAATCAATTGTTTCCAAACATACACCAATCAATTAACACAACATCGATTCACTTAATATCGATCAAACAAGCCAAGTTCAAATGTTTTTTTATCAAGAACTCTTATGAACCCTAATTTAATCGTACATGAACATCATCTAAACAATACATCAACATACTAACAAATCAACATTTGAGTCAACCCGATGCATACCATAGCCGGTTACTTGCTTATTCGGTAATACTACACGATCATCGATCCTTATGTAAATCATACATTCATATATATCCGATTTCTTGTGAGCTTTAACTATACACATGAGCCGATTAATATTCATACAAACTCTACTAGCATATCAATCACAATAGCCATACAAATCACTTAACATCAAGAAGCAACAACAACATGTAATCATACTAACCGGATTAGCGAAAGGACAAGGATGATCCGAATAGGGACCTTGTGCTGCCGTCGGTTTCCAAGCAATGAGCGAGAGAGAGAAATAGTAACTAGGGTTCTTGTGTGTGTTCTTGTGTTGTGAATTGTAACAAATGAGAAAAGGATCAAGTCCCTAAGTGTTTACACGGTTAGAGGGGGTGAGCCGGCCCTTACATGGGCTGCCATATTGGTCCGTGTACAAGGTGTAAAGCCCAATGGCTTTGCACGATCCAATGTAGGTGTGTGTGTTGTGCGTCTCTTGTGCGGTTCGGTACATACATACATACAATATAACACAACACATGATTCACAAAGCTCACATAACACAAAATAACAAAACATTTATTAAGTCCAACCATATAGTCTAGTTCACATATGCACATAGTGTTACACAAAGCGAGTCTAAAGTTCGAGTTGTCACATTTTCGGTAAGTAGCTGATCGCACAAGTATGCTGAATCGCACAACGGCAATTACGTGTCATTTAATTGGGCCGAGGCCACTATGTTAGAAGTTGTTAATTGGGCCACTTTCGGATGGGTTTAACATTTGGGCCGGGTATGTTTGGGAAACATATGATGGATCGCACAAGACGAGTGGGCTTGTGCGAGCCCAATCTTGATTTGGATGTAAACTGTTGAGTGTGTTAATGCATGTTGCCATGATCAGTGTGTTTCCCATATGCTATCTTATGTGACTCATACGTGCCGTACCTTAGTCAAAACCTGACTTGTATTATCACCATAATAGGACGTGGTTGACCATTTTCTAGCTTATCTGTACTTATTGTGTATCTGCCGAGCAAACCAAGGTGAGTTCACACAGCCAAGGCATGGGATTCCCGGGTTGGGAATTGGGTTGGATATGTTGAATATGGAATGATTACTCGTACTTACGCATATACCAGACTATAGACCATCGTCCTCAGGTTAGTCAGGACACGTTACGTAAAGCCTACGTAACCCAGTATATTTGCCATATGTCTCCCGGGTCGGGAGGACACGTTACGTAAAGCCTACGTAACCCAATACCATTCACTGGCTTCCAGGTCGGAAGGCCACGCTACGTAAAACCTGCGTAGCCCCCACGCGTACCACTGTCCTCGGGGAAGGGCACGTCACGTAAAGCCTACGTGACCCTGTACGTTTTCCTGTTCTCGGTAAAGAAGAACACATGGTCGGAAGTTAGTCTAGTAAGTACCGTTAATGAGAAGCCCTCATTAGCCAGGATAAACATGGGAAGCCCCCTCTAGCTATACTTATGCACTATGTTATGAACTTACTTTCTGTGAACTCGCTCAACTAGTTTGTTGATTATTTGCTACATGCCTTGCAGGACCTTAGGTATACTTGGAGCTTGCACCAGAGGAGGGACGGGTCGTTGTGGACAAGAACTCGTGAATGCTTATTAAACACTTTTACATTCACACATTGATACTTATGTTTTGGGTTTTTACATTTAATGCTTCCGCTACTTAAACGGTGTTTGGTTTTGAACACCAATTATGTCTTTGATTATTATTAAATACTATGTTTGATATAATTGGTGGCTTGATCCTGGTCAGTCACGCTCCCAAGCGGTGGTACTCCGCAGGTGGATTTTGGGGGTGTGACAGATTGGTATCAGAGCCATTGGTTATAGAGAACTTGGTTTTAATATGGGAAAACGTTTTTATTAAAACCGGACTATAACCAGTACAGTGCTCTCAACGATCCACAACGACGCTTCGCTCCACGTGCAAGACTCGACATTCTAGGTAATAAGGTTATGTTTATTGCCTGTTTGCTAGAACTGCTTAGAACTTTGCTCGCATTACGTTTAGATACACATGATACTATAGCATGAGAAACTCTACGTGCTTACACTTTTCTGTCATCGCCCTACTCGCGAACCATTCTTACGTATGCTACTTGTTACTATGAAGATCATGTCTGGAAGAATCAACATGACACAAGCCCAGTTAGAGGCTCTCGTTCAAGCTCAAGTTGCTGCGGCAGTTGCAGCAGCTCAAGCAGGTAGTATATCCTGCAGTATAGGCACACACTAGGATCTTTAGATCCTACATTAACTCTCATATTTAACTTCGTCCTATTCGTACACAATAGGTCAACACGCGCAGCAGCCTGTCTGCACGTTCAAGAACTTCATGGACTGTCGTCCAAACTCTTTCAGCGGCACAGAGGGGGCAGTGGGACTCCTCCATTGGTTTGAAAAGTTAGAATCGGTTTTCGAAATGTGCGAGTGCCCTGAGGCTCGCAAGGTCAAGTTTGCCACCGGCACTTTGGAAGGGATAGCATTGACTTGGTGGAACGCCCAAGTTCAAATCTTAGGGTTGGCAGCTGCTAACGCCACCCCATGGAACGATTTCAAGGAACTCATCAAGCGTGAGTATTGCACACGTGAGGATATTCACAAGCTGGAAGACGAACTGTACAATCTGAAGATGGTTGGGTCAGAAATCGAAGCATATACCAAACGGTCGAATGAGCTGGCCGTTCTGTGTCCAACTATGGTGGACCCTCCATACAAGCGCATTGAGTTGTATCTCAAGGGATTAGCGCCAGAAATTCAGAGCCACGTGACGTCGGCTAACCTCGAAAACATCCAGGAAATTCAGCGTCTCGCTCACCGTATCACCGATCAGGCAGTGGATCAGAATAAACTGCCCAAGCGTGTTAATGCTACTGCTAACGTCACCACCTCAGCTACTCCTGCTACATCTGGTGACAGTAAAAGAAAATGGGATGGAGATTCTAGCAAAAGTTCAGCATCTGTTCAGCCACAAGCTCAGCAGCAGAAGATTGACCACTATCAGAGTCCCAGTCAGCAATCCTCTAGTGGTCACAGGCAGAGGAGATATCAGGGTAGTCAACCTAGGTGCCACAACTGCAACAGGCATCACCACGGCCCGTGTAACAAGGGTCGTTGCCAAAGGTGTCTTAAGATGGGTCACGAGGCCAAAGACTGTAGGAGTCCACGGCCTGCAAATCAGAACCAGCAGCCTCAGCAACCAGCTCCACAGAACCAGAATCAGCAGCAGCAGCCACAGCGTGGAAACCGGGGATGTTTCCAGTGTGGGGCTGAAGGTCACTACAAACGCGATTGCCCTCAGTTGAACCAGAACCGTAACAACAACAGTAACAACCAGGGCAACGGCAACAACAACGGCGGGAACAACAACAATAATGGCAACGAGGCAAGAGGTCGAGCTTTCGTTTTGGGAAGAGGAGACGCAGTGAACGATCCCAACGTTGTTATGGGTAAGTTTCTCCTCGACAATATTTACGTTACTGTTTTATTTGATTCGGGTGCGGATACAAGCTATATGTCTGTAAAAATGTGTCAACTGCTAAAACGTGCACCAACACTTTTACCCACCAAACATATAGTAGAGTTAGCTAACGGTAAAAGTCTAGAAGCCACGCACGTAGTTCAGGGTTGTAATCTTATCCTAGCTGGTCAAGCCTTCTCTATTGACCTCATTCCCATAGTTTTGGGTAGCTTCGACGTTGTGATTGGGATGGATTGGTTATCCCAACACCAGGCGGAAATCTTATGCAGCGAGAAGGTTATTCGCATTCCTCGTTCTGGTCAGGAACCTCTAGAAGTTCAAGGCGACAAGAGTGGTGCGGTGGTTGGCATCATCTCTTTCTTGAAGGCTCAGAAGTGCTTACGTAAAGGTCACACAGCCATTTTGGCTCTTGTTACAGACGCATCAGCAAAGGAAAGGAAACTGGAAGATATACCAGTTGTACGTGATTACCCTCAGGTGTTTCCTGAAGACTTATCTGGCTTACCGCCTCATCGTCAGGTCGAATTTCAAATCGAGCTCGCTCCAGGAGCAGCACCCATAGCTCGCGCACCATACCGTCTAGCTCCATCAGAGTTGGAAGAATTGTCAAAGCAGCTGCAAGAGCTCTTGGAAAAGGGCTTTATTCGTCCAAGCTCTTCGCCTTGGGGAGCTCCAGTACTTTTCGTGAAAAAGAAAGACGGTACGTTCAGGATGTGTATCGACTACCGTGAACTCAACAAGGTAACGGTGAAGAACCGTTATCCTCTTCCGCGCATCGACGACTTATTCGACCAGTTGCAAGGGTCGTGCTACTATTCGAAGATAGACTTGAGGTCTGGTTACCATCAGCTGAGAGTCCGGGATGAGGACGTCTCCAAGACAGCCTTCAGAACTCGTTACGGTCACTACGAGTTTCTTGTCATGCCATTTGGGTTAACGAACGCGCCTGCGGTGTTTATGGATCTTATGAACAGGGTGTGCAAACCCTACCTTGACAAGTTCGTCATAGTATTCATCGACGACATTCTGATTTACTCCAAGAGTCAGGAGGAACACGAGCAGCATCTTCGCCTGATATTGGAACTTCTTCGGAAGGAACAGCTGTACGCCAAGCTTTCTAAATGCGACTTCTGGCTTCGTGAAGTCCACTTCTTAGGCCACGTAGTGAACAAGGATGGGATCCATGTCGATCCATCCAAGGTAGACTCGATCAGAAACTGGCCTGCACCGCGTACACCGACAGAGATACGCCAATTCTTGGGTCTGGCAGGTTACTACAGACGGTTTATCAAGGATTTCTCGAAGATTGCTCAGCCGCTTACGCTACTGACACAAAAGGGTGTTACCTATCGCTGGGGAGAGCCCCAGGAGACTGCTTTTCAGCACCTAAAGGATAGACTTTGCAGTGCACCTATCCTCTCTTTGCCAGAGGGCACAGATGACTTCGTAGTTTATTGTGATGCATCCATTCGGGGACTTGGATGTGTGTTAATGCAGCGCGACAAGGTTATCGCTTATGCCTCTCGTCAACTCAAGGTTCATGAACGCAACTATACGACGCACGATTTAGAGCTGGGAGCTGTTGTTTTCGCGCTTAAGATATGGCGACACTACCTGTACGGTACCAGGTGCACGATTTACACCGATCACAGGAGTCTCGAGCATATTCTTAAGCAGAAGGATTTGAACATGCGTCAACGACGATGGGTCGAGTTACTTAACGACTACGAATGCGCTATCAAGTATCATCCAGGCAAAGCCAATGTTGTGGCTGATGCCCTTAGTCGAAAGGACACTTTACCACGGCGCGTGCGAGCGCTACAGCTTACGATTCAGTCTAGCCTTCCTACACAGATACGAGCTGCTCAGACAGAAGCATTGAAGCCCGAAAACGTCAAGGCTGAAGCCTTACGCGGCTCACGACAGCAAATGGAACAGAAGGCAGACGGCGCCTACTATGTAACGGGCCGGATTTGGGTCCCACTTTATGGCGGTTTACGCGAACTTGTAATGGATGAAGCTCACAAGTCTCGCTATTCGGTACATCCAGGGTCGGACAAAATGTACCACGATATTAGCACTACTTATTGGTGGCCTAGCATGAAGGCCCACATCGCTACGTACGTTGGAAAATGCTTGACCTGTGCGAGAGTCAAGGTCGAATATCAGAAACCAGCTGGCCTACTTCAGCAACCTAAGATACCACAGTGGAAATGGGAAGAAATTTCCATGGATTTTGTTACAGGCCTACCTAGATCCCAGCGGGGGAATGATACCATATGGGTGATCGTGGATCGACTCACCAAGTCTGCACACTTCCTACCTATAAAGGAAACGGATAAGTTCTCCACTCTCGCAGACGTCTATCTTAAAGAAGTTGTCTCGAGGCACGGGGTGCCCACCTCCATCATTTCGGATCGCGATGCACGATTCACGTCAGAGCTTTGGCAAGCGATGCACAAATCTTTCGGCTCACGATTAGACATGAGCACAGCATATCACCCTCAGACGGATGGGCAGTCTGAGCGAACGATTCAAACTCTCGAAGACATGCTTAGAGCATGCGTCATCGATTTCGGCAACGGCTGGGAAAAGCACCTCCCTTTGGTGGAGTTTTCTTACAATAACAGTTATCACACCAGCATCCAAGCCGCTCCATTCGAGGCATTGTACGGGCGTAAATGCCGGTCACCCCTCTGCTGGGCAGAGGTGGGGGATAGTCAGATTACGGGTCCAGAGATTGTAGTGGACGCCACAGAAAAGATTGCACAGATAAGACAACGCATGGCGGCAGCACACGACCGTCAGAAAGCCTACGCGGACAAGCGTAGAAAGCCATTGGAATTTGAGGTCGGGGACCGGGTTTTATTGAAAGTTTCACCCTGGAAGGGTGTGGTTCGTTTTGGCAAACGGGGTAAACTGAATCCGCGGTACGTCGGACCATTCGAAATCATAGAAAAGGTTGGCAAAGTTGCATACAAGTTGAACCTACCAGCTGAACTCGGGGCAGTTCACAATGTCTTTCATGTATCGAACCTAAAGAAGTGCCTATCTGATGAAAACCTCATCATTCCTTTTAAGGAACTCACTATCGACGAGCGGTTGCAGTTCGTTGAGGAACCAGTAGAAATCACGGACCGGGATGTGAAGGTCCTCAAACACAAGAGAATCCCTCTTGTTCGAGTTCGTTGGAACTCCAAACGTGGCCCAGAGTACACCTGGGAACGCGAAGACAGGATGACAGAAAAGTACCCCCAGTTATTCGAAACTAATGCTACCACTACTGAGGCTGAAGCTACTACTTCGGAATTTCGGGACGAAATTCCAGATCAACGGGGGGAGGATGTGACACCCCAGGAAAACCAGTGAACAGTACAGTTTACATAGCTTCCTCAGTGAGTGCATACCAAATTTCGGGACGAAATTTCCAATTAGTTGGGGATAATGTGACAACTCGAACTTTAGACTCGCTTTGTGTAACACTATGTGCATATGTGAACTAGACTATATGGTTGGACTTAATAAATGTTTTGTTATTTTGTGTTATGTGAGCTTTGTGAATCATGTGTTGTGTTATATTGTATGTATGTATGTACCGAACCGCACAAGAGACGCACAACACACACACCTACATTGGATCGTACAAAGCCATTGGGCTTTACACCTTGTACACGGACCAATATGGCAGCCCATGTAAGGGCCGGCTCACCCCCTCTAACCGTGTAAACACTTAGGGACTTGATCCTTTTCTCATTTGTTACAATTCACAACACAAGAACACACACAAGAACCCTAGTTACTATTTCTCTCTCTCGCTCATTGCTTGGAAACCGACGGCAGCACAAGGTCCCTATTCGGATCATCCTTGTCCTTTCGCTAATCCGGTTAGTATGATTACATGTTGTTGTTGCTTCTTGATGTTAAGTGATTTGTATGGCTATTGTGATTGATATGCTAGTAGAGTTTGTATGAATATTAATCGGCTCATGTGTATAGTTAAAGCTCACAAGAAATCGGATATATATGAATGTATGATTTACATAAGGATCGATGATCGTGTAGTATTACCGAATAAGCAAGTAACCGGCTATGGTATGCATCGGGTTGACTCAAATGTTGATTTGTTAGTATGTTGATGTATTGTTTAGATGATGTTCATGTACGATTAAATTAGGGTTCATAAGAGTTCTTGATAAAAAAACATTTGAACTTGGCTTGTTTGATCGATATTAAGTGAATCGATGTTGTGTTAATTGATTGGTGTATGTTTGGAAACAATTGATTGTTGTAACTGCTAGCATAAATCATGGGAAAGTTGTTAATTGATCACACAATCGGACCAAACGCACAAGCAGGCCCAAACGCACAAGGGTCACTGCTCGCACAAGACCTGACCCGGTCATACAAGGGCCAGTCGTACAACAGGTCCCGGTCGCACAATATGATCTCAGACGCACAAGAGAATTACCGGTCGCACAAGGCTCATTGGGCTTTATCGGCTGTAACATAGTTAAGACTGTTGGGCCGGACAGCCCAAATGTCCAGGCGCACAAGCCCAATTCCAGTCGTACAATCCAGATCACTCGCACAAGCACACAGCAACCGCACAAGCTGACTGTTACGTTATTTGGGCCGCACATGTGTTACTTGATAGTTTGGGCCGGATAAACTGTTGGGCTGGGTAAGTAGCTGATCGCACAAGTATGCTGAATCGCACAACGGCAATTACGTGTCATTTAATTGGGCCGAGGCCACTATGTTAGAAGTTGTTAATTGGGCCACTTTCGGATGGGTTTAACATTTGGGCCGGGTATGTTTGGGAAACATATGATGGATCGCACAAGACGAGTGGGCTTGTGCGAGCCCAATCTTGATTTGGATGTAAACTGTTGAGTGTGTTAATGCATGTTGCCATGATCAGTGTGTTTCCCATATGCTATCTTATGTGACTCATACGTGCCGTACCTTAGTCAAAACCTGACTTGTATTATCACCATAATAGGACGTGGTTGACCATTTTCTAGCTTATCTGTACTTATTGTGTATCTGCCGAGCAAACCAAGGTGAGTTCACACAGCCAAGGCATGGGATTCCCGGGTTGGGAATTGGGTTGGATATGTTGAATATGGAATGATTACTCGTACTTACGCATATACCAGACTATAGACCATCGTCCTCAGGTTAGTCAGGACACGTTACGTAAAGCCTACGTAACCCAGTATATTTGCCATATGTCTCCCGGGTCGGGAGGACACGTTACGTAAAGCCTACGTAACCCAATACCATTCACTGGCTTCCAGGTCGGAAGGCCACGCTACGTAAAACCTGCGTAGCCCCCACGCGTACCACTGTCCTCGGGGAAGGGCACGTCACGTAAAGCCTACGTGACCCTGTACGTTTTCCTGTTCTCGGTAAAGAAGAACACATGGTCGGAAGTTAGTCTAGTAAGTACCGTTAATGAGAAGCCCTCATTAGCCAGGATAAACATGGGAAGCCCCCTCTAGCTATACTTATGCACTATGTTATGAACTTACTTTCTGTGAACTCGCTCAACTAGTTTGTTGATTATTTGCTACATGCCTTGCAGGACCTTAGGTATACTTGGAGCTTGCACCAGAGGAGGGACGGGTCGTTGTGGACAAGAACTCGTGAATGCTTATTAAACACTTTTACATTCACACATTGATACTTATGTTTTGGGTTTTTACATTTAATGCTTCCGCTACTTAAACGGTGTTTGGTTTTGAACACCAATTATGTCTTTGATTATTATTAAATACTATGTTTGATATAATTGGTGGCTTGATCCTGGTCAGTCACGCTCCCAAGCGGTGGTACTCCGCAGGTGGATTTTGGGGGTGTGACAGCGTGACTGACCAGGATCAAGCCACCAATCATATTGAACATGTAATTAATATTAAGTAAAATAAATGTAAACCATCCATCCAATACGATAGGTGTTCAAAACATAACCATAGTTTCAAAGTGTAGCGGAAGCATAGTAGATAATCCAACAATAGTTAATAGTTTTAAATGTCATAATAGTTCAACGTAGAAACCACGATCCTTGTCCACAACGACCCGCTTCTCCAGTGCAAGCTCCAAGTACCTAACGATCTGCAAGGCATGTAACAGAATGATCAACAAACTAGTTGAGCGAGTTCACAGTAAGTAAGTGCGTAACAGTAAGTAACGGGTGGCTCTACTGGGCCAATAGTAAGTTATACAGGTGGGGGCTTCCCATGTTATGTGACCACTAGACTATTCGTATCAACTACTCGTATCATCCCTGTTCTTCATCCGAGAACAGTAGCGCGTATGGGGTGTGCGTAGGTTTTACGCACGTATCCTTCACAACCGAGGATAGAAGTAAGTAATGCGTACACGTAGGTTTTACGTGCGTGCCTGACATCCGAGGCAGTAATTGGCATATGACCACGTAGGTGTTATCCTAACCTACGGAACCGTCCTGACATCCGAGGACCATGGTAGGTGATAGTCTAGGAAAAGCATATATACGTTCTTAGTCAATGGTAACCTTTATCCCATTCCCACGACCCGGGAATCCCATGCCTTAGTAGGAGTGTGAACTCACCTTGGTTTGCTCGGTATGCTAGGTTATGCACTCACAAGTAATCAATCAAGTCCTATTGTATGCACGTATAACAAATCAGTTCATGTTCGCAATGATACGCATGTAATCTAATGTCACATAGTGCTTGCTAGCCAATATCATGTATCAATCATGTATCACGTAACAGTTAACCCATTCATACAATTCACGTAATTCATGTGTCGTGTCTTTGATTACACAGTTTAACCTCACGTGGGTGTTAACCTAGTTACCACTGATAACGTACTTATATTTTATTATCGTTAATAAGCTTAACAGGTTAGTCATTACAATTCACACAGTTCATTGTTTCAAATTGAATATCACATAACATCAGACAGGGCCTTGCCCTACTAAAACTCAGACAGTATGGGGGGGGGGTCTCCCTGTTCAAAACTCGGATAGCACATGTAATCATCATACAACCTCGGACATTAAATCAACATACAAACTCAGACATGGGTGATCATGTTTAAACTCGGTCCAATGGATAGTCAATTAAACTCGGTCCAATGATTTGTCCTTAAACTCGGTCCATGATGTGCCCTTAAACTCGGACCAAAACAATTTATTATACTCGGACCAAAAACAATTTAATAAACTCGGACTACATGCATTCACTTGAAACTCGGACCACTATTTAATCAACATTAAACTCGGACCTTAAGTCCATTAATTAACTCGGACCACCAAGGCCCAAACAAAGTCGGACATCATCTAACTTTCATAATAAACTCGGACAAGGGTTGTGAATAAACTCGGACCATCTATTGACAATTAAACTCGGCCATCCAACATTCAATAAACTCGGTCAAGTATTTAAAGGATTAAACTCGGACCAAAGTGATGTACATTAAAGTCGGACCATAGTACATTCATTATATTCGGACCATGTGAATGTGCATTAAACTCGGATCAATCAATTTATTAAACTCAGACAATAAGCATTATCATACTCGGACCATATAGGTTTTTAATAAACTCAGACGAATAATCAAACTCAGGCAAATAATAAACTCAGACTAATCAACATACGAATGTTCAAGTTTGACAGAATTGAATCAGTTACACTTTTCACATCCATCAGTTACGTACTTCAGTTCATACGATCTAACCCTAATTCATATGTCTGCATTAATCCAATCAAAACAACAATCTTTATGTCTACACATTACGTATCAAAATCATCAGGCAACTGATTATATGATTAATCATCTTCACAATATAATAATCAACCTCAATCAAAAACACAGGAGTATGATATAGAGACTAGGGTTTACAAGAATTCACAAGAATCAAGAATTGAAAACAATCAAGCAATCAACAATTAATCACAACAATGATTAAACAATTACCTTGTGATGATCCTAGAGAAAGAGTAATCAAGAGTGATGATTTTCTTGTGCCAAATGATTTGGTGATGATGCTTGCTAGAGGATTACAAGTACGTGCTTTGGATTTGTGTGCCAATGATTAGTGAAATGAGGTTAGGGTTAAGTATCTAGGATTTCACTAATTACACTCTACCTCCCTAAGTATTATATTTTACACATGCACACCATCTCATAACTATTTCATAGTTCCACCACCAAGTTTACACATTTGACAAGTTTCACAAATAACAAACAACAATGCACAATCAAACAATCAAAACGTATATAATTTCATGGCAACCAAATGTGCAAATAAACGACTAGTCAATACATGATCGTGCAATAAATACGAAATCGAATCTTGGAAATTCGAGTTGTCACATTATCCCCAACTTAAAAGAAATTTCGTCCCGAAATTTGGTACGCACTCACTGAGGAAGCTAGGTAAGCTGTACTGTTCACTGGTTTTCCTGGGGTGTCACATCATCCCCCCGTTGATTTGGAATTTCGTCCCGAAATTCAGTAGTAGTAGCTTCAGCCTCAGTAGTGGTTGCATTGGTTTCGAATAACTGGGGGTACTTTTCTTTCATTTGGTCTTCGCGTTCCCAGGTGTACTCTGGGCCACGTTGGGAGTTCCAACGAACTCGAACAAGAGGAATTCTCTTGTGTTTGAGGACCTTAACATCCCGGTCCGTGATTTCAACTGGTTCCTCGACGAACTGCAACCGCTCGTCGATAGTGAGTTCCTTAAAAGGAACTATGAGGGTCTCATCTGACAGGCACTTCTTCAGATTCGACACGTGAAATACGTTGTGAACTGCATCGAGTTCAGCTGGTAGGTTCAGTCTGTAGGCTACTGGGCCTATTCTTTCAGTGATTTCGAACGGTCCAACATACCGTGGATTGAATTTGCCTCTTTTATCAAAACTAACCACACCCTTCCAGGGTGAAACTTTGAGTAAAACCCGGTCCCCGACCTGAAATTCCAACGGTTTCTTACGCTTTATCCGCGTAGGCTTTTTGACGGTCGCGTGCTGCCGCCATGCGTTGTCGTATTTGAGCAATCTTTTCTGTGGCGTCCACTACAATCTCTGGACCCGTAATCTGACTATCCCCCACCTCTGCCCAACAGAGAGGTGACCGGCATTTACGTCCGTACAATGCCTCGAATGGAGTGGCTTGAATGCTGGTGTGGTAACTGTTATTGTACGAAAACTCCACTGAAGGGGGTTTGCTTTTCCCAGCTGTTGCCGAAATCGATAACACACGTCCAAAGCATGTCTTCTAGAGTCTGAATAGTGTGCTCAGACTGCCCATCCGTCTGAGGATGATGCGCTGTGCTCATGTCTAATCGTGAGCCGAAAGATTTGTGCATCGCTTGCCGTAGCTCTGACGTGAATCGTGTATCCCGATCCGAAATGATGGAGGTGGGCACCCCGTGCCTCGAAACAACTCCTTTAAGATAGATGTCTGCGAGAGTGGAGAACCTATCCGTTTCCTTTATAGCCAGGAAGTGTGCAGACTTGGTGAGTCGATCCACGATCACCCATATGGTATCATTTCCACGCTGAGATCTAGGTAGGCCTGTAACGAAATCCATGGAAATTTCTTCCCATTTCCATTGCGGTATCTTGGGTGGCTGAAGTAGGCCTGAGGGTTTCTGGTACTCTGTCTTGACTCTCGCACAAGTCAAACATTTGCCGACGTAAGTTGCAATGTGGGCCTTCATGCTAGGCCACCAATATGTAGTTCTGATATCGTGGTACATTTTATCCGACCCTGGATGTACCGAATAGCGAGACTTATGTGCTTCGTCCATCACAAGTTCTCGTAAACCGCCATAAAGTGGGACCCAAATACGCCCCGTTATATAGTAGGCGCCGTCTTCCTTTTCTTCCATTCGTTGCCTTGAACCACGTAAGGCTTCGGCCATGACGTTTTCGGGTTTCAATGCTTCTATCTGAGCAGCTCGTATCTGTGTAGGAAGACTGGGCTGAATAGTAAGCTGTAGCGCTCGCACGCGCTTAGGTAGGGTGTCCTTTCGACTGAGGGCGTCAGCCACAACATTGGCCTTGCCTGGATGATACTTGATGGCGCATTCGTAGTCGTTCAGTAGTTCAACCCATCTCCGTTGACGCATGTTCAAATCCTTTTGCTTAAGGATATGCTCGAGCCTCCTGTGATCGGTGTAAATCGTGCACCTGGTACCGTACAGGTAGTGCCGCCATATCTTAAGCGCGAAAACAACAGCTCCCAGCTCTAAATCGTGCGTCGAGTAGTTCCGTTCATGAATCTTGAGTCGTCGCGAAGCGTAGGCAATAATTTATCACGCTGCATCAATACACAACCAAGCCCCTGTATCGATGCGTCACACAAGACCACGAAATCGTCGGTGCCCTCTGGCAATGAGAGAATAGGTGCGCTGCAAAGCCTATCTTTTAGGTACTGGAAAGCAGTTTCCTGCGTGTTGCCCCATCGGTAGGCGACACCCTTCTGTGTCAGTAGTGTAAGCAGCTGAGCGACTTTCGAGAAATCCTTGATAAACCGTCTGTAGTAACCCGCCAAACCCAAGAATTGGCGTATTTCTGTCGGTGTACGCGGTGCTGGCCAGTTCCTGATCGAATCTACCTTGGATGGATCAACATGGATCCCGTCCTCGTTCACTACGTGGCCTAAGAAGTGGACTTCACGAAGCCAGAAGTCGCATGTTGAAAACTTTGCGTACAGTTGCTCCTTTCGAAGAAGTTCCAAGATAAGACGTAAGTGCTGCTCGTGCTCCTCCTGACTCTTGGAGTAGATCCGAATGTTGTCGATGAAGACGATGACGAACCTGTCAAGATAGAGTTTGCATACCCTGTTCGTAAGGTCCATAAATACGGCAGGTGCGCTCAATAATATCAAACTATCCATCACATCACACATAAAGTATAGTAGTGAAAATGATTCATAAAACCCAATACAATTGATGTTCAAACCAAACTTTGTTTGAGTAGCGTAAACATAATAATGAAAACCCAAGATAAGTTATAAGTTCAAATATCGTTCATTGCGTCTCCCTGACCAACCATGTACACGCTGCCCCGGTGTCATGGTTTCCATTGCTTCCCCCAACGCTTTCCCCGTTGTCGTCCCTGTTTCCATGGTCGTGGTTTTGAGTCTGGTTCTGGTTTAATTGAGGGCAATCGCGTTTAAAATGACCTTCAGCCCCACACTGGAAACATCCCCCGTTCCCACGTTGTGGCTGCTGCTGTGTGTTCCGTGGAGCTGGTAGTTGCAGTTGCTGGTTCTGTGAAGGTTGAGGCAGTCGTTGTTGTTCTTGGGTTACAGGACGTGAGTTTCGACAATCCTTTGCTTCATGACCAATCTTGAGACATCTCTGACATTGTTCCTTGCGACACCATCCACTGTGGTGTCTGTTGCACCTGTTACATAGTGGATGAATTCCCCGATATCCACCCTGCCCCTGGTTGCCTGAAGAGTGCTGACTGGGACTCTGGTAACGGTCAGTCTTTTGCTGCTGAACCTGTGACTAAACTGGAGCTGATCCCTTGCTGGAATCCCCATCCCATTTTCTTTTGTTGTCCCTGGGAGTAGCAGAAGTAGTGGCAGCAGTAGTGGTAGTACTGATGCGTTTTGGCAGCTTGTTCTGATCCACTGCCTGATCGGTGAGACGATGAGCAAGACGAGTGACTTGCTGGATAGTGCCAAGGTTAGCTGCAGTCACATGACTCTGAATTTCTGGCACCAGACCCTTGAGATACAGCTCGATACGTTTGGTGGGAGGGTCTACCATAGTAGGACAAAATGTGGCTAATTCATTCGATCTCCTTGTATAAACTTCAATTCCAGACCCCACCATCTGTAGGTTGAGGAACTCTACCTCTAGTTTGTGGAGGTCCTCTCGACTGCAAAACTCTTCCTTAATTAAGTCCTTGAACTCGTTCCAGGGGGTGGCATTAGCAGCTGCCAGCCCTAACATCTTAATCTGTGCTTCCCACCAGGTTAATGCAGCACCTTCGAGTGTTCTAGAAGCAAACTTTACCCTGCGAAACTCAGGGCAATCATGCACCTCGAAGTCAGTTCGAGCCTCTCGAACCAATGGAGGAGTCCCACTGCTCCCTCGGTGCCACTGAATGAGCTTGGACGACAGTCCATGAAGTTCTTGAAAGTGCAGACGGGCTGCTGCGCGTGTTGACCTATTGTGTACGAATAGGACAAAGTTAAATACGAGAGTTAATGTAGGATCTAAGGATCCTAGTGTGTGTCCATACTGCAGGGTATACTACCTGCTTGAGCAGCTGCAAGTGCCGCAGCAACTTGAGCTTGAACGAGAGCCTCTAGCTGGGCTTGAGTTATGTTAATTCGTGCGGCCATTGATCTTCACATCAAAGGCAACATAAGTGAGAAAAGTTCGTGAATAGTGCGATGACAGAAGAGTGTAAGCACGTAAGTGTTCTCAAGCAATAACAAGTAGTGAGCAAAAGTAGGGTAAGCATACTACGAGCAAAGTTCGAAGCAGTTCTAGCAAGCAGGTAATAAACACAAACCTTATTACCTAGTATGTCGAGTCTTGCACGTGGAGCGAAGCGTCGTTGTGGATCGTTGAGAGCACTGTTCAGGTTATAGTCTGGTTTTAATAAAAACGTTTTCCCCATATTAAAACCAAGTTCTCTATAACCAATGGCTCTGATACCAATCTGTCACACCCCCAAAATCCACCTGCGGATTATCACCGCTTGGGAGCGTGACTGACCAGGATCAAGCCACCAATCATATTGAACATGTAATTAATATTAAGTAAAATAAATGTAAACCATCCATCCAATACGATAGGTGTTCAAAACATAACCATAGTTTCAAAGTGTAGCGGAAGCATAGTAGATAATCCAACAATAGTTAATAGTTTTAAATGTCATAATAGTTCAACGTAGAAACCACGATCCTTGTCCACAACGACCCGCTTCTCCAGTGCAAGCTCCAAGTACCTAACGATCTGCAAGGCATGTAACAGAATGATCAACAAACTAGTTGAGCGAGTTCACAGTAAGTAAGTGCGTAACAGTAAGTAACGGGTGGCTCTACTGGGCCAATAGTAAGTTATACAGGTGGGGGCTTCCCATGTTATGTGACCACTAGACTATTCGTATCAACTACTCGTATCATCCCTGTTCTTCATCCGAGAACAGTAGCGCGTATGGGGTGTGCGTAGGTTTTACGCACGTATCCTTCACAACCGAGGATAGAAGTAAGTAATGCGTACACGTAGGTTTTACGTGCGTGCCTGACATCCGAGGCAGTAATTGGCATATGACCACGTAGGTGTTATCCTAACCTACGGAACCGTCCTGACATCCGAGGACCATGGTAGGTGATAGTCTAGGAAAAGCATATATACGTTCTTAGTCAATGGTAACCTTTATCCCATTCCCACGACCCGGGAATCCCATGCCTTAGTAGGAGTGTGAACTCACCTTGGTTTGCTCGGTATGCTAGGTTATGCACTCACAAGTAATCAATCAAGTCCTATTGTATGCACGTATAACAAATCAGTTCATGTTCGCAATGATACGCATGTAATCTAATGTCACATAGTGCTTGCTAGCCAATATCATGTATCAATCATGTATCACGTAACAGTTAACCCATTCATACAATTCACGTAATTCATGTGTCGTGTCTTTGATTACACAGTTTAACCTCACGTGGGTGTTAACCTAGTTACCACTGATAACGTACTTATATTTTATTATCGTTAATAAGCTTAACAGGTTAGTCATTACAATTCACACAGTTCATTGTTTCAAATTGAATATCACATAACATCAGACAGGGCCTTGCCCTACTAAAACTCAGACAGTATGGGGGGGGGTCTCCCTGTTCAAAACTCGGATAGCACATGTAATCATCATACAACCTCGGACATTAAATCAACATACAAACTCAGACATGGGTGATCATGTTTAAACTCGGTCCAATGGATAGTCAATTAAACTCGGTCCAATGATTTGTCCTTAAACTCGGTCCATGATGTGCCCTTAAACTCGGACCAAAACAATTTATTATACTCGGACCAAAAACAATTTAATAAACTCGGACTACATGCATTCACTTGAAACTCGGACCACTATTTAATCAACATTAAACTCGGACCTTAAGTCCATTAATTAACTCGGACCACCAAGGCCCAAACAAAGTCGGACATCATCTAACTTTCATAATAAACTCGGACAAGGGTTGTGAATAAACTCGGACCATCTATTGACAATTAAACTCGGCCATCCAACATTCAATAAACTCGGTCAAGTATTTAAAGGATTAAACTCGGACCAAAGTGATGTACATTAAAGTCGGACCATAGTACATTCATTATATTCGGACCATGTGAATGTGCATTAAACTCGGATCAATCAATTTATTAAACTCAGACAATAAGCATTATCATACTCGGACCATATAGGTTTTTAATAAACTCAGACGAATAATCAAACTCAGGCAAATAATAAACTCAGACTAATCAACATACGAATGTTCAAGTTTGACAGAATTGAATCAGTTACACTTTTCACATCCATCAGTTACGTACTTCAGTTCATACGATCTAACCCTAATTCATATGTCTGCATTAATCCAATCAAAACAACAATCTTTATGTCTACACATTACGCATCAAAATCATCAGGCAACTGATTATATGATTAATCATCTTCACAATATAATAATCAACCTCAATCAAAAACACAGGAGTATGATATAGAGACTAGGGTTTACAAGAATTCACAAGAATCAAGAATTGGAAACAATCAAGCAATCAACAATTAATCACAACAATGATTAAACAATTACCTTGTGATGATCCTAGAGAAAGAGTAATCAAGAGTGATGATTTTCTTGTGCCAAATGATTTGGTGATGATGCTTGCTAGAGGATTACAAGTACGTGCTTTGGATTTGTGTGCCAATGATTAGTGAAATGAGGTTAGGGTTAAGTATCTAGGATTTCACTAATTACACTCTACCTCCCTAAGTATTATATTTTACACATGCACACCATCTCATAACTATTTCATAGTTCCACCACCAAGTTTACACATTTGACAAGTTTCACAAATAACAAACAACAATGCACAATCAAACAATCAAAACGTATATAATTTCATGGCAACCAAATGTGCAAATAAACGACTAGTCAATACATGATCGTGCAATAAATACGAAATCGAATCTTGGAAATTCGAGTTGTCACAGCAGTGATTGGTATATTTTTTGAAAGTTAAAATGTGTTTGTAAGTTTGAAATGTTCAAAAGTTCATTTATTTGAACTGCTTTTAGAAAGAGACGTCAGAAAACTTCATAAATCTGATCATCCAAGGCCATTAACTTGGACTTGGTGGGTCAAACAGTTGACCAAGGTCATTGACTTGGACTTGGTCAGCTGGGTGTAACAGTGTTTAATCAGAAAACTGCAAAAAATGAAATTTTTGAAAAAGATCATCACAGGTTCGCTTATTTGTCAACATTTCATAGAGGTTCGCTTATATGTCAGTTAACATAGTGGTTCGCTTATTTGATCATAAGGGTCCGCTTATATGACATTTGTCATAAAAGCGGATCTACTCCACATATATAAGCCGGGGTTCCGCTTTTAATGTCACTTTCACCCTTTCGCTTATTTGACCATCTTCTCCGGCGATTTGAAGCGGAACCCATATACGACCAATTTCAGGCGTTGTGCTGCCCGATTTTCACCAGTTTTTGTTACTTTATTAGTAGATCAATCATGGGCAAGGTAAGTTTTCGTTTAATTTGGTCATTTTCATGCTTGTTTTTGAACTGTCGGTCATGTTTGTAGAACTGAATATAGATTTAGGCTGTTATATGTGAAATTGAAGCTTGAAAACAAACTTGTACAGTCGTTTTGATGTCTAGATTATGATGGTATGCTTTGATTTTTTCAAAATTGATGATTGATAGTGTTTGTCGAGTCACAGAGGTTTCAATCTCAGATCTAGGGTTTTAGAGATGTCAAAATTGAAATTAAAACAAACCCCTAGTGTCGGTTTTGTCATGTTGATAGATTAAGGGCTTCAATTTTAAGATTTGATCAGTTTTGAAGGGTTTGTTGGTAGTTCCACTTAAACAGTCACTTTACTTGTTCCGCTTATTTGTACAACACATGTTCCGCTTGAATGTTCATTATATTGTTCCGCTTGTATGGTCATTACATGTTTCGCTTATAAGTTCATCATGTTGTTCCGCTCATAATCACAACATGTGTTTCTGCTCTTATGAACCATAGTGTTTCGCTTATATGTACATTACATGTTTCGTGTGTCTGTACAACACAATGTTTCGCTTTTTCGAACAAATAGATGTTTCGCTCATAAGACCATATGATAGATCCGCTTGTATATACACATCACATGTTCCGCTCATTTGATCATGTTTAGGTCCGCTTTTGTGAACATGTGTAGGTCCGCTTTTGTGAACATGTATAGGTCCGTTTTTGTGAACAATTAGTGTGTCCGCTTATTTGTACATATGCTGGTTCGCTCATTAGTATATGTGTAGTTCCGCTTTTGTGTTCATGTGAAATTGTTTGAAAATTTTTCTAAGTATCTGATTCAGTGAATGTATTGTTGAAGTGCAGGTTTCTAATGTTGTATTTGATCCTCTTCACAACAGCTGTTGTGATTTGGATATTGAGAAAAACCCAGAACTGGAGAATTTCAGGAGCATTTTGGAGTTTATGGGTCGTATTCCCATCCAGAAGGCATTGAATGACCAAAGGCCTTTATACAAATCTCACATCGAGCGTTTCTGGAAGAATACAAGTTATGACGATCAAAGCAAAGTGATTTCATCAGTCGTTGAAGTTCATGGCAAGTTAGAAAAGATTTTAGTCACTGAAGCATTGATTCATGAAGTTATTAACTTTCCTGACGAGCCAGATTATCCAATGAGTTTTCCAGAAAGAATGGTGAAAGGTTGTATGTTGAGAATGGGATATACTGGAGCTTTAAATGCTGGAAACGCTGCCCTCACTGCTCGCTTTAAGCAGCTCAGCATTATCTGTCCTGACCAGGTAAAGACTACCGACATGACAATCGGATTGTGTTGCAGATTTTGTGCATGCTTCCAAGCCAGCAACGATCGAAGATACTTACTTGCTTGCCGCTGAAATTAACGACAAGCGAGTCAAAGCTGGTTATTGGGACAAAACTAAAAACAACCTGCACCAAGCCACCGCCGCACCAACTGCCGACACCACAGCCACTGCATCACAGTCATAAAAGTCCTCTCGTCGCAAGAGGAAGAACAACAACAACAGCAGCTCCAGCAACTGTTAGTGCATGCATCTGTCGACTTCGTCTTGTATTGAGTCTTAGATTACTTTGTATAGATTAGGGTACGTTTTACGAGAAAATAGGAATGTTTAGGGTGATAGAATGCTTATTTCGCTCCTAGGTGTTATATGTCTGATTTCCCCCGAAACAGTTTCGAGCGAAATCACAAAGATCTGATTTCGCTCCTACTGTCTTATGTTGATTACGAGCGTAATCAGAAGCACTATAAATAGTGCACTTTAGAGCGAAATCAGTAACAGTGCCTTGTATTCCATGCCGAAGTGCTGCCGGTGTGAGGATTGATTGTAAACAACGTCAAATCAATACAATCAGTGAATTAAGTGAAGATCAAGCTGTTACTAAGTCTATTTCTTGTTTTCCGCACCTGAAATAGATTAGAACCTCTCTAAAAAACTCATTTGGGTCAGTCGCGCGATCCTACAGTTGGAGGAGTTCTGCAGTTTACATCCGAATCTCATTGAAATTTCTAGCTTCTACACCTTCATTCATCATTTCAGGAAGTTTTATCGGTTAAAACCAGTTCAAAATTTCACAGACTGTTTAAAATTGGACATAGACAAACCCTTGAAAGTTTCACGTTAAAATTCGAACAAAAAATGGACCAAAATGGACTCCGAGCTGATTTCGCTCGAACGGACAACTTCTGATTTCGCTTGAGAGAAGGTTTTGATTTTGCTCCAGGAGATAATTGTTGTCTGATTTCGCTCCAAATTATCCTCTGATTCCGCTCCAAGCAACCAACTCTGTGATTTCGCTCCAAAGAACTTGCTGATTCCGCTCCAGGGTTTCTAGTTGATTTCGCTCCTAGATACATTTTCTGATTTCGCTCCTAAGTGTCATCTGATTTCGCTCCAGGCTGACACACATCTGATTTCGCTCCTAAGGGTTGTTAGTTATTTCGCTCCAAAGAGCTGTTTGTTTAATTCCGCTCGAAAGCAACTGTTTTTGAACAACGTGCTGCCGAATCATGGATAACGATTTCTACAACGCGTTTGCAACTCCGTCTACTCCGGCTGTCATTGCTCAAGCCATGAATTTGGAAAATGAGACAGGAACTACACAAAAGCCCCCGAAACTGATGAGTATTAAAGAATACTACGGATTGAAAGACAAATTCAAAAACTGGGTCCAGGAAAATCATCTAAGGTCTTGGGAATGTATTCTGAAGGAATATATGTTAACACGTACAGATTTGCAGGTTATCAAAGAGCTATCAGAGTTTACTGATCAAGAATGAAATATGTATAAAGCTGAAAAGATGATGATCAGTCTGCTTCAACAAGCCATCAAAGAAGACATCTTCATATTGCTTCAGCACGACAAAACTTCAAAATCAATTTGTGATGCACTTAAAGTCAAGTTTGAGGGTAGTGAGAACATGATTAAGAGCAAGAAGTCGTTGCTCAAGAAAGAGTTTGATCTGTTCAGCAGCCTACCGGGAGAAGATACGAAGAAGCTAATTGAGCGATACTGCCACTTAGTGCGATCTATGTCGATGCTGAGTATTACAAAAGATCGTGAAGAGTGGGTAGACAAATTAGCAGATGCATTACCGCCGAAAGAGTGGGGAACATGCTTGATGATTCTGAAAAATACCGGGGTTTATGATGGGTTAACGATTTCTCAGTTTATTGAGAAGATTGAGGGTCAGGTTTTGGAACAACAGAAGATTGGTAGGATGAACAGTCCAAGTGGTCAACAGGATGTAAAGATGTATTACAAAGGTAGTGTTCCGGTTCCAGAAGTTGAGAGAAGTCCGAAGATCCAAACTACATTTAGTGCTGGGGATTCTACAGAAAAGGTTGATCAGAGTTCAACTAAAAGTAGCAGTGGATTCTCTTCATTTCCGAGTGTCAATCCGAAAGAGTCAACTAAAAGTTTTCATTCTTGGAGCACAAAGATAGGAAATGGTTATGTGATCCAGTGCAACATCGCTTTGAATCTTCCAGAGGGTCAAAGTTTTTCTGAAGAAACTGCTAAAGACCACATGGCTTTACTTGGTTTTGTGTTACTCTCGTATGAAGGTCTAGTTGCAGGTCGGATCAGAAATCCTATGCTCACAAAGGAGGATTAGGATCAGATAGACGCTGAAGAGATGGAATTAATGGATATCAAATGGTGTCTAGCTGGTGTTCTTAGACGAGCTGAAAAGTTCAAACTTATTACTAGGAGAAATGACTTTCTTGATGCACATGTTTCTACTTTAGGTTTTGATAAATCTAAAGTTCAAACTTATTACTGGGAGAAATGACTTTCTTGATGCATATGTTTCTACTTTAGGTTTTGATAAATCTAAAGTTACTTGTTTTCGATGCAGGAAGAAAGGCCATTTCAAGAGGGAGTGCAAGAACAGGGAAGCTAGTGGAGCTCAGAATCCGTTCGGAAAAGACGCTTACTACCAGAAAGCCATTTATCAGCAAGTTGGCCAGCAACAACTACAAGAACCACAGGTGGCTCATGGTAGAAAAATCGAGGATTCAAAGAGAGCATGTTTGGTGGATTTTAACTGGAACGACTATATATCACTAGAAAGCAAAGTCTGTGTAGTCAATCAGGATGATGAAAGATTACCTGAAGGCTTCAACTGGGATATGTTTGTTGATGAGAAAGGAGAATTCAAAGCATTCATTGCTAAGATTGTTAGAGAACCAGATATGTTTACTACATGGATGAAGTTTATTGGTGAGACTGTGCAGAGTGTGGAGAAAGAGTCTGGTGCATCTGATGAAAGCTCAGAAAGTGCTGATGAAAGCTTACAGAGTCCAGATGAAAGTATACAAAGTGATGATAGTTCAGAAAAGGAAATTATCTTTGATAAAACTCCAACTGATACTGGTTTATCGGATGATAGTTCTAAAAAATCTGTAGAGTTTGATCAGTCACCTCCAGATGACAGCAGTGATGATGAGGAAGAGAAACATATTAACATTGCAAAATCTCATCTTTCTCCTGAAAGTTTTCATTTTTATTTTGCAGATCGCTTGGAAAACTGAAGGAGAAACGAGCTGCTAAAGAACAACAAGAAATGAAGACTGAAAGTGTTGTTCAAAATGAGAAAACTGAAAGTGTTGCTGAGGAGATTGTCGAGGCTGAGAAGGTGTCCGAAGTAGAGAAAGTGATCAAAGTTGAAAAGATTGTTGAAGTTATCAAGCCTTGCACAAAGTGTCTTGAACCATGCAAAGCATGTGCAACAAAAGAAGAGATGATAGCTGAATATGAGAAGAAAAAAGAGCAGTTGTTGTTCAATCTCAACTATGTAAAAGAATCTTATGATGTCTTGAACAAAACTGTAACTGGTCTTCAAAAGACAAACTCTGAAAGAGAACAAGCATTAACGATGATGAATGCTGTTATAATGACGAAGCAGAAAGCTATCAACTTCTACATTGAAGAAAGTGCTAAGTGGAAGCAAGAGTTGGAAACTGAGAAGATCGAGAATGAGAGAATCAGATGTTTATTGCAGAGTTATTCTAGTTCTGATTATCTTATTGATAGAATTTACCCAACTGTTGTAGGTATGGAAGCTTTTCAAGACGAGAAGTCAAAGAAGAAAGATATTGGTAAGAAACCGACTGTTAGCTATAACAAGTGTCCGCCTCCGATCTGGGAAGGGTATTCTCCTAGAAAACCAAATGAGGAGCAACTTGAAAAAGCAGTCAATATAAAGCTAAAAACCGATACAACTGATGAATTACCAGAAAACATTGATGTCACGTTTACCTCGTCTGACACTGATCATGAATCTGAGATAATAAAAAAGGTGGTTGATCAAGTGTTAGATACTGATGAGGAGTTTGAGTCAAAGTCTGAATCTGGAGGGTCAAGTTCATCAGTAAATGGTCCAAAGTCGTCGGTCAAAAAGGCTTACAGTAAAGAGTTTTTGCTATCCAAATCGAATTTGAATGATGAAACATTCGAAGTAGTTTATACTTTGAATGATTCTGACAAATTATATTACAACAAAGAGTTTCCTATAATGAGTGTTAAAACGGAATTGATTAACAAGACTTTCAAACTAATAGAAATTAATATTCCAGAATTGAAAGTTTTGAAAAATCTTGAGAAACCTAAAAAATACACTTCACGAGTTCAACAACGTTTGAACAAGAAAAAAAGGTTACAATTCTGGTCCTGGTTTTCAAAAGAAACCAAACGAAAATCGTAGCTACAAAAAGAAAGGGTTAGGTTTTACTTCATCAGAAAATTACAATGAGAAAAATTCTAAAACAAAAACAGAATTTGTTTCAGGTGGAAGTGCTGAGGATGAACAGAAGAAACCGTTCTGGAGACAATCAAAGCAGGAGTTTCTTGTTGAAAAGAAAAGGAATGGAACTGGAGTGTTTCGTCCAAGAGAGACTCGAACTTGTTTCAAATGCAGTGAAGCTGGTCACATTGCATGGAACTATCCGAAAAATGCAAAGAGAAAACAGGGAGTTTCTAAGAAATTGAAAGAAAAAGTTGTTGATGTTGAACCACCAACCGAAAAATTTAAAATTTTTGAAAACTCAACTTATGAGGTTGGAGAGTGTTCTAAAAAGAATGTTTACAAAAAGAAAGCAAAAGACAACCAAGTGTGGGTTGTTAAAAAGTTTGATGAGAAAATCAGAGATGAATCTGGTTTCACAAAGCCAGAAGAGCCACAAGGTGAAGTAAAAGAGGTAAATTCTGTGTTTTCAGTAAGTGATGATGAATTTCCGTCACTGAAGTTTGAAGAGATTAAACAAAAAGTTGGTAAGGTTGAAATCTCGAATCAGTTTTACTCCGAGAAGAATGAGTTTGATGTCGAGAAAACATTCAATAGGAATGTTAAGAAAATTTTTGGGAAAATGCTTAATGGGAAAGCAAAAGGGGTTAAATATTTTTATGCAACTAAAAAGGTAACGTTTAACCCAACTGAACAAGAGCTTAAAGAGCTAAAAACACCCAAGGTTGGTCAGACTTGGGTGGAAATTCTTTTTCCTTGAAACATCTGACTATGCCGGAGATCCCAAGTTTGTAATCGTGGATCAGGAATCTGCATCATTCTTGTAAAGTGTTTTGGTGAAAAATTTGAAAAATTGATGAAATTTTACAGGTCAAAGGACTATGCCGGAGCTTCCAGGTTGGTAAGTGAGAAGCAGGAATCGGCATCTTACAATTGGTAAATGATCTAGTGTAGATGTTTTATTCCTACACTGGACAATGGTAATGGTTTATACAATTGGTACAGAGAGTGCATACGTGCATATGGTAAATCAGGGACATTAATTTGTACTTGATCTACTACAAATGATTGATAAACAATGTGATGAACCACACCCTTAACTTACAAGTGATCCTACAATTGGTAAACACAAATTTATTTTCTGGAAAAATCATTTGGATTAAAACAAACTTAAGTGTTTTGAAATCTAAAATGAGACAATAGTTTGTTGAAAGGGGGAGTTCTGATTGTTTATTCCAAGTGGATGACGAATTGAGGCGATTTGATATCGGTTGTCAATTTACTGTATAGTTTTGTTTTTCAATTGGGTCAAGAGTCTAGTCTTGTTTACAAATTTTCTTTAATGTGTTTGCATTTTAGGGGGAGTAGAAAATTTCAGAAAATCTTCAGAAAATCCAAAAACATTAGAAAATTTGATAAAGTCAAAAACATTATAAAATCAAAAATTGAGTTTTGTTGTGAAAAGAGGAAATGATAGTACATCAGTGGACTGTCACAACATGCTAACGAAATGGAAAAGTAAAATGTGATAAACAATCTCACTGTGGATATGCCAGTAGGTTTTTATACATTTAGTAAATTGTGACGAGATATAAACCTAAAAATTCAAACTTGCTTATTCTGTGGGTAACAACTTCTTGGATATATAGGTAACCCCTGAAATCTTGTTTGAAAGGTCCCTTATTCTGAGATACTAGGTCTTTATGCTTAGTGATATCTGGGGTATTATCCCGGGACTTCTGCTGTATGGAAATACTGACCTAGTCCCCGGATAATACTTTCTGCAAATGCTTTGAAATATAAGCTCGCCCTTAGCAAGTTGATGAAATAATAAAATTGATAGTCATTGCTGTTGTAACAAAAAGATCCTCTAAAGGGGACACACCAAAAGTCGAAGCCGTCATCTCTTTGCGTATACGGAAGTATCGACCTGAGCTCTCACGGCCCTCGCAATCAACCCCTTTACAGATATCATCTGTGGTATACTCACTTGTAAGACTGAATAATGGGATCTGGATACGGAAGTATATTCAAGTAGTGGGACACACGAATAAGTTTAAGTTCTTAAGACATTAATATTGTATCTCGAAACAATTGAACTTTGTGTGAAAATTTAAGTTGACAAATATACTGACAATCTAGGTGAATTGTTTAGAACTTAAAATGAATTCATGCTTAACGGTGTTGTTGACATGTCTAATATACTGATATGATCCTCTTACACAAACTCACAAAAAATATTGTCTGTAAATATTTTTATTACTGCATTTTATTTATCTATATTCAAAAATCCAAAAAGATTTTAGTGTGTTTTATCATAAACTTTTGAAAATTCAAAAAGATTTTCGACAACTGGTATTAAAAAGCTGATTTTCAAAATTCCAAGTGCTAAACATGATGAGCAAAATTTGAGGGGGAGTCTGTACTTTGAAATTAAATGTTTTCTAAATCTAATCTTTCAATTGGTTCATCAAAATCTTTGTTTGATATGAGGGAGAGTCAGTGTTGATGCATGTCTCTTTAATTGAAAAATGAGAAATTTACTGTAAGGTAGAGTTTATGCAGGTCAATATGAGCTGGTTTATTGATCCTGAGCAGAACTAGAGCCATGTTTCGATTCTGTGGACAAAGTTAAAGCCAGGCATTGATCATGTTCCTGTGAAAGCCAGACAACGATCCTGAAGTAGATGATGCTGAAGAACTAATGGAATGCCAGCACATTGTTAAGGGGAGTCTGTTGGTGAAAGAGAAGAAAGAGTGAAGCCCAGAGACTGATCAAGGCTGAAGTTTGTCAAGACTCGACACGTGCGACTCGTCAACATCTGAGGGGGAGTCTGTTAGTGCATGCATCTGTCGACTTCGTCTTGTATCGAGTCTTAGATTACATTGTATAGATTAGGGCACGTTTTACGAGAAAATAGGAATGTTTAGGGTGATAGAATGTTGATTTCGCTCCTAGGTGTTATATGTCTAATTTCGCCCGAAACAATTTCGAGCGAAATTACAAAGATCTGATTTCGCCCCAACTGTCTTATGTTGATTACGAGCGAAATCAGAAGCACTATAAATAGTGCACCTTAGAGCGAAATCAGTAACAGTGCCTTGTATTCCATGCCGAAGTGCTGCCGGTGTGAGGATTGATTGTAAACAACGTCAAATCAATACAATAAGTGAATTAAGTGAAGATCAGGTTGTTACTAAGTCTATTTCTTGTTTTCCGCACCTGAAATAGATCAGAACCTCTCTTAACGACTCATTTGGGTCAGTCGCGTGATCCTACAGCAACAAGAACTGTGCTGTCACTACCGCTGCTCCACTCCAAGCGGTACCGGCTCAGCAACAACAACCACACCGATCAGCTCCAGCTCCAATCACCTATGCACCGCCCGCAAAGCGTGCATATACTAGTCCTCACCTTGTCTGCCCGACATGCTTCTCCCATCACCCGGTAGGTCTCACCTGCCGTTTTTGCGCTCACTACAACATGTACGACCACTTTACTGCAAACTACCGTACTGGTCCCTGTCAAGCCTCTGCTCATCAAGCTCTGCTCCCAGCCCCTCAAGGCCAACACGCGGCTCAGGCACCCGAGGTCAACGCTCGAGTCTGCTTTCGCATGTGGTGATCCCAACCACTTTGCAAACATGCGCCCGAACAGGGTTGTGAAACAAGAGCCCCAGCAGCAGCAGCAACAGCCTCAACAGCAACAGCAACAAGCCGCCCTCGCCAGAACGTTCAACATCAACGTGCGCCAAGCACAAGCTGACAACAATGTGGTTAATGGTACGTTTCTCGTAAACGGTATTTATGCTTTGTGTTTATTTGATACTGGAGCCGATAACTGTTTTGTGTCGTTCGAATTCGAGAAGCTCCTTAATCGTAAGCGCTCCCATCTATCCTCGACGTTCGATGTCGAAGTCGCCACCGGAAGAACCGTCGTTGTTAATTCCGTTCTTCGTAACTGTACTCTGGAACTCAACAATCACATCTTTCTGATCGATCTTATTCTGATGCAGCTCGGAAGTTTTGACATCATAGTAGGCATGGACTTTCTTTGCGAAAGCCATGCTAAAGTTGTGTGCTTTAATAAGATGATTCAATTCGTGCTCGCAAGTGTTATGGGTCATTTTCTGAACATATATCCTGACTAATATTCTGCTTTTGTTTGGTTACTTGCAATCAGGATACCGAATCAGGATATTGGTAACATCTTGGTACGATATCCTGGTATTGACTAAATTGATCATGTGCAGATTAGAAGGTACAAGTCTCCAACGTTCAAGATGACTTCTTCCCCCCAAGACTCGGGCTAATTGGTTAGATTAAAGACGTTGAACCCGAAAGACCAGGGCTGCAACGTTAACTTGAGGAATATTCAAAGCATCCCGGTTTAATAGGATAGTTAGTTGATTTCGTTTAACTATAAATAACATGATCGGATCAGATTAAGGCACTCACTTTCATTCGCACCCTTTGCTCTCTGGCTACTAGCAATCACTACACACAAACACTTGTATTCAAATCTCATTGTAACACTTAGTTGATCCGCATCATATCCTGCACTGTATCCTGAAATTTGAAGCAATAGAAGAACAAGGCAGCTGCAATTGTCAACTCCTGAGGTTTTATGCCGGCGATCTAGACTGATCAAGGGCTTTCCTCATACATCTCGTGTCACCCTTTACATTTTTGCTCATTGTTTGATCATAGACACATCTTTGTATCTTGAGCCGTATCCTAAACCTGTTTTTACAAGCAACTTAACTTAAGTATTTTTAACACATATTTCTAGCACACTACCTCACTTAACTAATTTGATCACTAAATTGCTTCGGTAATTTTTGACCAAAACAATTTGGCGCCCACCGTGGGGCAAGTGGTGCTATTTCTACTAAAAACTTTTGTAAAATCGTTAATCGGTTTTCTATTTTCAAAACTTTTTGCCACATTATTTTCAGTGGCATCGAGATCAAACATGAGCTCTTCCACCATATTAGCTACAACCTCTGCAACAATTGGTTCGGTGCTTCCACCACCTCCTCCGAGATCTCAAGCCTTTTCCCAAGGAACTGAAATTCACGTGGCTCGGGATGTTATTCCCACTCGCAATGTCCAGGGATCCAGTCCTATTTTAGCTTCTAATGAGGAAATTCTAAATTCGTTTGGTAGTGTACAGGAACAGATGAGGCAGCAGCAGGAAACTAATCAGATGCTGATAAGAGAGATTCAACTCATGAAATCAAGCTCGAGCAGGCCTGTTGAAGATACTATCACTCCCTTGCAGCCCAGGGCTTTGAACTTCAGTTCTGCAGTTTACGCTGAGGATAACCGGGGAAATATTGTGCCCAGCCATCCCCAAAATCTTACTCCTGAGATACCCTCTTCGGTTAGAGTATCAACCGCGAGGAGCTCAGGATATGCTTCAGGATATGGCCAAAATCCTCAGATTGGTAATGTGTCTAATAATAATAATACTCTTGCCACTAACGGTGTTGGATCTTTGCAGGATATAGGTGTGACATCAGCATTATCTAGGGAGCTTCAGAAGCTAAAGGACATGATATCCAGTGTGTCTGGGGTGGTCCAGCCAATTCCAGAAGTATCCCAGGACAGTCACAGGATATCCCGATTTGCGCATCCTATCTGTGATAATGAAATCCCAAAAGGATTTCAGACCCCCCAACATGAAGCTCTACGACGGAAGCATGGATCCTGAGGAGCATATTGCCCAGTATAGGGAAAGGATGGAAATCAACCCTATCCCTCTGGATCTTAAGGAAGCATGCCTGTGCAAGGGTTTTGGTTCTACCTTAACAGGATCAGCCTTAAAATGGCTCTTAAATGTTCCTCCTCACTCAATTACTTCATTCGCTCACTTGGTGAATTTATTTAATAGTCAATTTTCTTTCAGTCGAAGTTTTGAGAAACTAACCAGTGATCTTTACAGGATAACTCAAGGACCTCAGGAATCCTTGAGGGATTACGTGAATATGTTTAGCCGGGAATCCTTAGATATCCCGCATCTTGATGTTGCAACAGCTGTGCAGGCCTTCAAGATGTGGTTGCAAAAAGATTCTCAATTTTACCAGGATCTTGTAATGAATCCCTGCAGGAATCTGGATGAAGCTCGTAACAGGGCATTGAGATACATTCGGCTGGAGGGTGATAAAAGATGCAAGAAAGAAAGAATGAATTCGTCCACAACCTATGAGTCAACAAACGGGAAATCAGAATCCTTGTATAAACCGTATCGCTCAAAGCCATATGGCAGAAATGATAGCAAAAAAGTCAATGCTGTTGAAGATGAGGATCCTGAGGAGTATCCTGAGTTGTTTGAATATTGTTTTTCTGTTAATATACCTGAATTGATGTATGCTATGCAGGGTTTAGGAGACAAAGCCAGATGGCCTCAGAAGAATCAACAAAAAGCTGATTGGAAGGATAAGTCTAAATGGTGTGCCTTCCACGAGGATTTCGGACATGTCACTGAGGATTGCATTGCTCTAAGGAAAGAGATAAGATACCTGTTGAGTAAGGGAGATCCAAAGGATCTGCTGGGAAGAAAGAAGAATAAAGGACAGGATCCTGAGGAGGATCCTGAATGAGCGGCATCACCCCAGGCAGATGCCAAAATAATCAACTTCATTTCAGGAGGATCCGACATTTGCGGGACTTCATATTCCGCAGCCAAGAGACATGCAAATGAAGCTAAGGCAGAAAGAGGAAAAAAGCCAACCAGAATGACGACCCTCACAACTGACAAAGTGATCACTTTTGATAGTGATGACAGGGATTGTCACACCCCCAAAATCCATATGCGGAGTACCACCGCTTGGGAGCGTGACTGACCAGGATCAAGCCACCAATCATATAGAACAATATAAATAGTAAAAGTAAATGTAATTTAACCAAACCAATCCATATGAAAGGTGTTCAAACATAAGTATAAATTCAACGTTTAGCGGAAGCATTTGAGTAAAAACCCAACATAATTAAAGTATGAAATGTCATAATGTTTAATCAAAGCAATCACGATCCTTGTCCACAACGACCGCGCCTCCCAGTGCAAGCTCCATGTATAACTAACGACCTGCAAGGCATGTAACAGAGAGTCAACAACTAGTTGAGCGAGTTCACAATAAGTAACTTCGTAATAGTAAGTCTGTTCCGTAACGGGTGGCTCTACTAGGCCGATAGTATGTCCTGCTAGTGGGGGCTTCCCATGTTTGCATATACACTAGACTAATTGTAACCATAAGTGTTCTTCTTAACCCGAGAACAGTAGTACATACAAGGTTTACGTAGGTTTTACGTAAGTGTCCTTCACAAACCGAGGACAGTGGTACGCGGGGGTTTACGTAAGTGCCTGACACAACCCGAGGCAGTAGTGAGTATAAATTTACGTAGGTTTTACGTAAGTGTCCTTCGCAACCTGAGGACAGTGATGAGTACAAGTATACGTAGGTTTTACGTATGTATCCTGCGCATCCGAGGACGATGGTAGATAGTCTAGTAACAGTGTAAGTACAATCCTATTCCTTCAATCCCATTCCCAAACCCCGGGAATCCCATGCCTTGGTAAGAGTGTGAACTCACCTTGGTTTGCTCGGTATGTTATTGCTTCTAATGTAAATAAATGATTAGGTCTGTTACACACGACCTAGGGTACATTGCACATAAACTCGATGTAAGTGTTTACGTTAAATTAGGGTTTACAATTCCTTGATGTCCAAACAACTGTGATTCGTGTGATAATTGTGTACAAAATGACATGGCATAGTTTGTTCATACATACAGTATAATCCAGTAACATACAGTAGCATGTTGTTCCTCATACAGGGTTTTGAACTTGGCATCATAAGTAAACTCAGACCTTTCATGCATTAACAGAACTCGGATCATGTATCATTACTAAAATTAGTATCATGTACTCAATCTAAAACTCAGATAGTTCATCAACAGAAGTCGGATCATTCATCAAGGTACAAAACTCGGATAAGGCATCATAGCATAAAAACTCAGATAAGCATCAAGCACAAAACTTGGACAATACAAGCATTCAAGAATTCGGACTATATAACCTCAACAAAGTCGGACTATACATGCATTCCAGAAATTCGGACCTGAAATAAACATCACAAAAGTCGGACTTTATGTCCTTCAAAAAGTCGGACCCTTTAACTCCTTTGTAAAAGTTCGGACATATCCCCCCTTATAAAATTCGGACATCAAGTATCTCATTCTCAAAACTCCGACTAAACATACTTGAAAAATTCAGACCTATCCCCTTATAAAATTCGGACATATGAAGTATATCATTCAAAAGTCGGACTAGGGTAAAACTCGGACATATCATGTTCATTTATATAATTCGGACACTATAGTGTTTAATCAAAACTCAGACTATGCATCTCATAAATAATTCGGACTTTGTGACTTCACAAAACCCTGACACAATTCTCTGGACTAAAATCATGCGAATATTCAAGTTCAATGTAATAGTTACGTTCTTCGATCAAGAAACCCTAATTTCATACATTGGCCAGTGCTGTAATCCAATTAACAATCAACAGGTCTAACATATCATGCATCTTAACATCAGGCAAATGATTACACAACTAATCATAACCATTTCACAATAATCAGAATTGATCAATAAACACAGAACCATTACATGTAGAACTAGGGTTTTGCATGAATCACATAATCAAAGATTAACAACAAGAAATCATTGAACGTTTACCTTAGATTGATTCTAGATGAAGAGGGAGATCAAAAGTGATGAAGAGCTTGTGCCAAGAAGATGATTGTAGAGAGAATTGTAGAGGAATGTTGAAGGTACGTATGATGATTGTGAGATGTTTGTGAGGGACGTTAGGGTTAAGGGTGAGTAAGATTTCACTAACTACTCTACTGACCCCTAAGTATCATCTTTTACATAAAACACACCCATCACAATATAATCTACAGTTTCATCACCAAGTTCATGTATTTGTCATATCTTTCGTAAATAACACATAACCATGCACAATCACAATACACTTTATCGAACCAAAACGTATACAGTTATAAAGCAAACCAATTGTGCAAGTAAACAACTAAACAAACAGTGAACGTGCAATAAATGCGAAAGTGGAATCTCGAAAACTCGAGTTGTCACATTATCCCCAACTTGAAAGAAATTTCGTCCCGAAATTTAGCATGCGGTTACTGAGGAAGCTAGTTGAGTTGCATCGTTTACTGGTTTTCCTAGGGTGACACATCATCCCCCCGTTGATTTGGAATTTCGTCCCGAAATTCTGTAGTAGCTTCAGCCTCAGTAGTGGTTGCACAGTTTTTGAATAACTGGGGATACTTGAGTTTCATTTGGTCTTCTCGTTCCCAGGTGAACTCTGGGCCACGACGGGAGTTCCAACGAACTCGAACAAGAGGTATTCTAGTGTTTTTGAGGACCTTAACATCCTAGTCCGTGATTTCAACTGGTTCCTCGACGAACTGCAACCGCTCGTCGATAGTGAGTTCCTTCAAAGGAACTATGAGGGTCTCATCTGACAGACACTTGTTCAGATTCGACACGTGGAAAACATTGTGAACTGCACCGAGTTCAGCTGGTAGGCTTAGTTTGCAGGCCACCTTGCCTATTCTTTCAGTGATTTCGAACGGTCCAACATACCGCGGATTGAGCTTGCCTCGTTTACCAAAACGAACCACACCCTTCCAGGGTGAGACTTTGAGTAGCACTCGATCCCCAACTTGGAACTCGAGTGGTCTTCTGCGTTTATCAGCGTAACTTTTCTGACGGTCGCGAGCTGCCGCCATGCGTTGTCGTATTTTTGCAATTCGTTCAGTAGCATCAACTACCATTTCTGGACCTGTGATCTGACTATCCCCCACCTCTGCCCAACAGAGAGGTGACCGGCATTTAAGTCCGTACAATGCCTCGAATGGAGCGGCATGAATGCTGGTGTGGTAACTGTTATTGTATGAAAACTCCATTAACGGAAGATGTTTTTCCCAGTTGTTGCCGAAATCGATAACACACGCCCGAAGCATGTCTTCTAGAGTCTGGATAGTGCGCTCAGACTGCCCATCTGTCTGAGGGTGGTAAGCCGTGCTCATGTCTAACCGAGAGCCAAAATATTTGTGCATTGCTTGCCATAGTTCTGAAGTAAATCGTGCATCCCGATCCGAAATAATGGAGGTTGGCACTCCGTGCCTCGAAACAACTTCTTTCAAGTAGACGTCTGCTAAGGTAGAGAACTTGTCAGTTTCTTTGATAGCCAAGAAGTGAGCAGACTTCATGAGTCGATCTACGATCACCCAAATAGTATCATTCCCACGCTGGGATCTTGGCAGGCCAGTAACAAAATCCATGGAAATTTGTTCCCATTTCCACTGTGGTATCTTGGGTTGCTGAAGTAGGCCTGAGGGTTTCTGGTACTCCGTCTTGACCATCGCACAGGTCAAACACTTGCCGACGTAAGTTGCTATGTGGGCCTTCATGCTAGGCCACCAATATGTAGTTCTGAGATCGTGGTACATATTATCCGAACCTGGATGTACCGAGTAGCGAGACTTATGTGCTTCGTCCATTACAAGTTCTCGTAAACCGCCATATAGTGGGACCCAAATACGCCCCGTTACGTAGTAGGCGCCGTCTTCCTTCTGTGCTAATCGTTGCCTTGAGCCACGTAAGGCTTCAGCCCTTACGTTTTGTGGTTTCAATGCTTCCACCTGAGCATCTCGTATCTGTGCAGGAAGACTAGACTGAATAGTAAGCTGCAGTGCTCGCACGCGCCTAGGTAAAGTATCTTTCCGACTGAGAGCGTCAGCCACAACATTGGCTTTGCCTGGATGGTACTTGATGGCGCATTCGTAATCGTTCAGTAGTTCAACCCATCGACGTTGACGCATGTTCAATTCCTTCTGCTTGAAGATATGCTCGAGACTTCTGTGATCGGTGTAAATAGTGCAGTTGGTACCGTACAGGTAGTGTCGCCATATCTTAAGCGCGAAAACAACAGCTCCCAGCTCTAAATCGTGCGTCGTGTAGTTCCGTTCATAAACTTTAAGTTGCCGCGAAGCATAGGCAATGACTTTATCCCTTTGCATCAATACACAACCAAGACCCTGAATTGACACGTCGCAATAGACCACAAAATCGTCTGTGCCCTCTGGCAATGAGAGAATAGGTGCGCTGCAGAGCCTATCCTTTAGGTATTGAAAAGCCGTTTCTTGTGTATTACCCCAACGATAGGTAACACCTATCTGTGTCAGCAATGTAAGCGGCTGTGCGATCTTGGAGAAGTCTTTAATGAACCGTCTGTAATAACCCGCCAAACCCAAGAATTGGCGTATTTCCGTTGGTGTACGCGGTGCAGGCCAGTTCCTGATCGAATCTACCTTGGATGGATCAACATGAATCCCATCCTTGTTTACCACATGGCCCAAAAAGTGAACTTCACGAAGCCAGAAGTCGCATTTTGAAAACTTGGCGTACAGTTGTTCCTTTCGAAGAAGTTCCAAGATAAGTCGCAAATGCTGCTCGTGTTCCTCCTGACTCTTGGAATAGATCAGGATGTCGTTAATGAAAACAATCACAAACTTGCCTAGATAAGGCTTGCACACCCTGTTCATGAGATCCATGAAGACTGCCGGCGCGTTCGTTAGCCCGAATGGCATGACTAGAAACTCGTAGTGGCCGTAGCAAGTTCTGAATGCTGTCTTGGAGACGTCCTCATCCCGGACTCTCAGCTGGTGATAACCTGACCTCAGATCAATCTTGGAGTAGTAGCTCGACCCTTGCAACTGGTCGAATAAGTCATCAATACGTGGTTGAGGGTAGCGGTTGTTCACTGTCCCTTGTTCAGTTCGCGGTAGTCTATGCACATCCTGAAAGTTCCATCTTTCTTTTTCACAAACAGTACTGGAGCTCCCCAAGGCGAAGAGCTAGGACGAATAAAGCCCTTATCCAAGAGCTCTTGTAGTTGCTTTGACAGTTCTTCCAGTTCAGTTGGAGCTAAACGATATGGTGCACGGGCTATAGGTGCTGCTCCAGGAGCTAGCTTGATTTGAAACTCGACCTGGCGATGAGGCGGTAGACCAGGTAAATCTTCAGGAAACACTTGAGGAAAATCGCGTACAACTGGGATATCCTCTATTCTTTTCTCTTTCGTTGATGCATCAGTAACTAGTGCCAAAATGGCAGTGTGACCCTTTCGTAAACATTTCTGAGACTTCAGGAAGGAGATGATGCCAACCACAGCACCACTCTTGTCGCCTTGAACTTCGAGAGGTTCTTCACCAGAACGGGGAATACGAATGATCTTCTCCTTACATAGGACCTCTGCTTGCTGCTTGGATAACCAGTCCATACCAACGACGATGTCGAAACTACCCAGAACTATAGGAATGAGATCGATGGAAAAAGTCTGACCAGCGAGGATAAGATTACAACCCTGAACTATGTGTGTGGCCTCTAGACTTTTACCGTTAGCTAACTCTACGACATGTTTGGTGTTTAGGGGAGTTGGTGCACGTTTTAACATTTGGCTAACTTTTAGAGACACATAACTTGTATCCGCACCCGAATCAAACAATACAGTAACATAAAAGTCGTCAAGAAGAAACTTACCCATAACTACATTAGGATCATTCCTGGCATCACCCTGCCCCAGCACAAATGCACGTCCCCTAGCTTCGTTGCCGTTGTTGTTCCCACCGTTGTTGTTTCTGTTGCCTTGGTTATTGTTGTTGTTGTTGTTGTTCTGGTTTCGGTTTAACTGAGGGCAGTGTCTTTTGAAGTGACCTTCAGCGCCACAATGAAAACATCCCTTGTTGCCCTGTTGCTGATTCTGCTATGCTTGCTGTTGCTGCTGATTCTGATTCGCAGGCCGCGGGCTCCTACAATCCTTGGCCTCATGACCAATCTTGTGGCACCTCTGGCAACGACCCTTGTTGCACTGGCCACTGTGGTGTCTGTTACAATTGTTACATCTTGGGAGGTTCCCTCGATAACCACCCTGCCTGTGACTGCCCGAAGATTGCTGACTAGGGCTCTGATAGTTGTCAGTCTTTCACTGCTGCACCTGAGACTGAACTGAAGCTTAACCTTTGCTGGAATCCCCCTCCCATTTTCTCTTGTTGTCACCAGGGGTAGCAGGAGTAGCAGAAGTGGTAACGGTAGCAGTAGCGCTGACACGCTTAGGCAGCCTGTCTTGTTCCACTGCCTGATCCGTGAGGCGATGAGCAAGGCGCTGAATATCCTGGATGTTAGCAAGGTTGGCCGATGTCACGTTGCTTTGAATTTCAGGTGCTAACCCCTTGAGATACAACTCAATGCGTCTGATAGGAGGGTCCACCATAGTTGGACACAGAACGGCCAGCTCGTTTGACCTTTTAGTATATGCCTCAATTTCCGACCCAGTCATCTTCAAATGAAAGAACTCCACTTCTAACTTGTGGATGTCATCGCGTGTGCAGTATTCCCGTTTAATTAGCTCCTTGAAATCATTCTAAGGAGTGGCGTTAGCAGCTGCCAATCCTGAAAGTTGGACTTGCGCATTCCACCAAGTCAGCGCGATTCCTTCCAGTGTGCCAGTGGCGTACTTCACCCTGCGAGCCTCAGGGCATTCACACATTTCAAACACAGACTCGAGCTTTTCAAACCAATGGAGGAGTCCCACTACTCCCTCCGTGCCACTGAATGTGCTTGGACGGCAGTCCATGAAATTCTTGAAAGTGCAAACAGGTGGCTGAGCGTGTTGACCTGTTGTGAATATAAGAACAGGACAAGGTTAAACACAAGAGTTGGTTTAGGAATGTAGGATCTAAAGATCCTAGTGTGAGTTACGACTGCAGGGTATACCTCCTGCTTGTGCGGCTGCAAGTGCCGCAGCAACCTGTTCGTTGATGAGAGCCGTCAACTGGGCTTGAGTCAAGTTAATACGTCCGGCCATGATCTTCATAGCAAATGTAACATAAGTGAGAGAGGTTCGCGAATAGTGCGATGACAGAAGAGTGTAAGCACACAAGTGTTCTCAAGCAATAACGAATAGTAGGCAATGTAATTCTAAACATACCACGTGCAAAGTTCTATATAATTCTAGCATGCAGGCAATAAACATAAACCTTATTACCTAGGATGTTGAGTCTTGCACGTGGAGCGAGGCGTCGTTGTGGATCGTTGAGCACTGTACTGGTTATAGTCTGGTTTTAATAAAAACGTTTTCCCTATATTAAAACCAAGTTCTCTATAACCAATTGCTCTGATACCAATCTGTCACACCCCCAAAATCCACATGCTGAGTACCACCGCTTGGGAGCGTGACTGACCAGGATCAAGCCACCAATCATATAGAACAATATAAATAGTAAAAGTAAATGTAATTTAACCAAACCAATCCATATGAAAGGTGTTCAAACATAAGTATAAATTCAACGTTTAGCGGAAGCATTTGAGTAAAAATCCAACATAATTAAAGTATGAAATGTCATAATGTTTAATCAAAGCAATCACGATCCTTGTCCACAACGACCGCGCCTCCCAGTGCAAGCTCCATGTATAACTAACGACTTGAAAGGCATGTAACAGAGAGTCAACAACTAGTTGAGCGAGTTCACAGTAAGTAAGTTCATAATAGTAAGTCTGTTCCGTAACGGGTGGCTCTACTAGGCCGATAGTATGTCCTGCTAGTGGGGGCTTCCCATGTTTGCATATACACTAGACTAATTGTAACCATAAGTGTTCTTCTTAACCCGAGAATAGTAGTACGTACAAGGTTTACGTAGGTTTTACGTAAGTGTCCTTCACAAACCGAGGACAGTGGTACGCGGGGGTTTACGTAGGTTTTACGTAAGTGCCTGACACAACCCGAGGCAGTACTGAGTATAAGTTTACGTAGGTTTTACGTAAGTGTCCTTCGCAACCTGAGGACAGTGATGAGTACAAGTATACGTAGGTTTTACGTATGTATCCTGCGCATCCGAGGACGATAGTAGATAGTCTAGTAACAGTGTAAGTACAATCCTATTCCTTCAATCCCATTCCCAAACCCCGTGAATACCATGCCTTGGTAAGAATGTGAACTCACCTTGGTTTGCTCGGTATGTTATTGCTTCTAATGTAAATAAATGATTAGGTCCGTTACACACGACCTAGGGTACATTGCACATAAACTCGATGTAAGTGTTTACGTTAAATTAGGGTTTACAATTCCTTGATGTCCAAACAACTGTGATTCGTGTGATAATTGTGTACAGAATGACATGGCATAGTTTGTTCATACATACAGTATCATCCAGTAACATACAGTATCATACATAGCATGTTGTTCCTCATACATGGTTTTGAACTTGGCATCATAACTAAACTCAGACCTTTCATGCATTAATAGAACTCGGATCATGTATCATTACTAAAATTCGGATCATGTACTCAATCTAAAACTCAGATAGTTCATCAACAGAAGTCGGATCATTCATCAAGGTACAAAACTCGGACAAGGCATCATAGCATAAAAACTCAGATAAGCATCAAGCACAAAACTCGGACAATACAAGCATTCAAGAATTCGGACTATATAACCTCAACAAAGTCGGACTATACATGCATTCCAGAAATTCGGACCTCACATAAACATCACAAAAGTCGGACCTTATGTCCTTCAAAAAGTCGGACCCTTTAACTCCTTTGTAAAAGTTCGGACATATCCCCCCCCCCTATAAAATTCGGACATCAAGTATCTCATTCTCAAAATTCAGACTAAACATACTTGAAAAATTCGGACCTATCCCCTTATAAAATTCGGACATATGAAGTATATCATTCAAAAGTCGGACTAGGGTAAAACTCGGACATATAATGTTCATTTATATAATTCGGACCCTATAGTGTTTAATCAAAACTCAGACTATGCATCTCAAATAAAATCATGCGAATATTCAAGTTCAATGTAACAGTTACGTTCTTCGATCAAGAAACCCTAATTTCATGCATTGGCCAGTGCTGTAATCCAATTAACAATCAACAGTTCTAACATATCATGCATCTTAACATCAGGCAAATGATTACACAACTAATCATAACCATTTCACAATAATCAGAATTGATCAAGAAACACAGAACCATTACATGTAGAACTAGGGTTTTGCATGAATCACATAATCAAAGATTAACAACAAGAAATCATTGAACGTTTACCTTAGATTGATTCTAGATGAAGAGGGAGATCAAAAGTGATGAAGTGATTGTGCCAAGAAGATGATTGTAGAGAGAATTGTAGAGGAATGTTGAAGGTACGTATGGTGATTGTGAGATGATTGTGAGGGAGGTTAGTGTTAAGGGTGATCAAGATTTCACTAACTGCTCTACTCACCCCTAAGTATCATCTTTTACATAAAACACACCCATCACAATATAATCTACTGTTTCATCACCAAGTTCATGTATTTGTCAAATCTTTCGTAAATAACACATAACCATGCACAATGACAATACACTTTATTGAACCAAAACGTATACAGTTACAAAGCAAACCAATTGTGCAAGTAAACAACTAAACAAATAGTGAACGTGCAATAAATGCGAAAGTGGAATCTCGGAAACTCGAGTTGTCACAGGGATACTGTTCAGGATCCTCACCATGATGCTCTAGGAATTACATTATATGTCGCTAACCATTTTGTGCGCAGGATACTGGTAGATAACGGTAGTTCCATCAACATAGTTCAGCTAGAGACATTGAAAAGAATGAATGTATCCCCAACGGATATTACTTCGAAATCCACTGTGCTTGTCGGTTTCTGTGGAGAAGCCAGGAATACTGTAGGGGAGATAAAATTACCAGTATATGTTGAAGGGGTCAATTCAATACAACGCTTTTGCGTAATGGACTCACTATCCTGCTATAACATTATATTGGGTAGACCATGGATCCATGATGTGAAGGCCGTGCCATCAACTTATCATCAGTGCATCAAGATCCCTACACCTTGGGGAGTTGTCAAAGTGGATAGTGACCAGCAGGAAGCAAAGGAGTGTTACTCATCATCCATGAAATCGTCTACCAGGCCTAATGCAGCAAAGCAATTAAAGACGCGTGCCTAGGATATTGTGGAGGCTTCTGAGCAGGATGTAAAGAAAATTACCCTAGATCAGGATAATTCGGATATCTCGGTGCTCGTAGGAACCAATATCCCTCAGGATATTAAAAATCAATTGACTAACTTTCTGAAACACAGAATGTCGACGTTCGTATGGAAACATGAGGATATGACAGGTATTTCCAAGGATATTATAACATATAAGCTTGACGTAGATAGGTCATTCAAGCCTGTCCAGCAGAAAAGAAGGAAATTTGCTCCGGAACGAAATGTGATCATCCAAGATGAAGTTGAAAGGCTATTAAAAAGCAAGATGATTAGAGAAGTGAAGTTTCCTAAATGGCTGGCAAATGTAGTTGTGGTGCAAAAGAAAAACGGAAATGGAGAGTGTGTGTGGATTACACAAACTTGAATAAGGCTTGTCCCAAAGACCCGTTTCCTCTACCTCATATTGATTCAATGGTGGATGCTACTGCTGGCCACGAGATGTTAACCTTCATGGATGCCTCTTCAGGATTTCAGCAGATCCAAATGGAACCCTCCGATCAGGAGGATACTGCTTTTATGACACCAGCAGGTATTTATTGTTACACTGCTATGCCTTTTGGTTTGAAAAATACAGGTGCAACATACCAAAGGCTGGTGAACATGATGTTTAAAGACAAACTAGGGGACACCATGGAAGTATACATCGATGATATGGTAGTAAAATCCAAGAAAGCTGAGGATCACCTCCAGGATATTAAGGGAGCATTCGATATCCTGGACCAGTATAACATGAAATTGAATCCTACTAAATGCCATTTCGGAGTGGGGGCAGGAAAGTTTTTAGGATATATGGTGACTAAAAAAAGGATAGAAGCAAGCCCGCAGCAGATAAAAGGCATCTTAGATATCAAGTCACCTTCAAATATGAAGGATGTTCAACGATTAACAGGGAGAGTAGCAGCATTAAACAGATTTATCTCAAGATCCTCGGAAAAATGCAAGGAATTTTACGATATACTGAAGAAGAATAAGAAATTCGAATGAGGAGAGAAGCATGAAACAGCCTTGCAGGATTTGAAGCAGTATCTTTCAACCGCACCTCTATTGATGAAACCTGAGAATGGTGAACCATTATCCCTATATCTCGCAGTATTGGGGAATGCAGTAAGTGCTGTCCTTGTAAAAGATCATGAAGGTCAGCAATATCATGTCTATTATGTTAGCAAAAGTTTATTAGATGCCGAAACTAGGTATTCTCACTTAGAAAAGCTGATATTAGCTCTTGTTATGGCTTCAACAAAACTTAGACACTATTTTGAAACACATTGGATTCATGTAAAAACCAACTATCCTGTTAAAAATGTGCTCAGGAAACCCGAGATGTCAGGTAGGATGGCTAAGTGGTTGGTAAAGTTGAGTGCCTATGATCTAGTATATGAACCTAGAAATGCCATAAAGTCTCAGGCTCTAGCTGACTTTGTGGCTGATTTCAGTAGTGATATTCAAAATGAAGTAGACCTAGAGGTACAACAGCTAGGAGAAAACTTAGAATCCTGGATATTGTATACTGATGGTGCATCTAATGTAAGAGGTGTAGGTTTGGGTATACTACTAAAATCGCCACAGGGGGACATATTACCCCAAGCTATTAGATGTAAATTTCATGCCACTAATAATGAAGCAGAATTTAAAGCTCTAATTGCAGGATTAGAATTGGCTAAGAGCATGAATATTAAGAGTTTACAAGTGTTTGTTGATTCCTTGTTAATTACTAATCATTTTAATAGATCTTATGCAGTAAAAGGTGAAAAATTGGCTGAACACCTTGAAATTGTCAAAAATTAGCAGGATATTTCGATGTTTTCACACTTGAACAGGTGCCAAGAGAGGATAACGTTGAGTCTGACGCACTGGCGAACCTAGGATCATTAGTCAGGATATCAGAGGGCACCCAAATACCAATAGTACATATCCTGCATCCTGCGATGGATCCTCAGGATAAGGAAGTAATGAGTGTTCAGGACCCTGATGTTGAGTATCTCGAAGAGGATCCTAAATCGTGGACGGTTCCGATCATATGATATCTCAAGGAAGGACACATCCCAAAAGATGAAAATCCTAAGGCCTTTAGGATGAAGGTATCACGATTCACTATTATAAATAATGTTTTGTATAAGAAATTATTGTAGGACCGTATCTGAGGTGCTTAGAGGATCCGAAACCAAGGAAGTACTTCAGGATATACACGAAGGGGATCGTGGTAACCACACTGGGGGCAGGTTGTAATTCTCAAAAGTATTAAGAACATGATATTATTGGCCTACCATGAGGAAAGATGCTGCAGAATATGCGCGAAGATGTGATGGATGCCAAAGACATAGCAACATACTACATCAGCCTGCAGAGCCATTATCTCCTATTGTATCCCCTTGGCCGTTCATGAAATGGGGAATGGATATAGTAGGAAAATTTCCAAAAGCTCCAGGAGGAAAAGTCTTCATGTTAGCAATGACTGATTATTTCTCTAAGTGGGTTGAAGTTGAAGCATTTGTTCAAGTCAGAGATCAGGAAGTGGTATCCTTCATAAAAAGGAATATCCTAACTAGGTTTGGTGTACCAGCTGAAATAATTTGTGATAATGGATATCAATTCATAAGTAAGAGGACTACTAACTTTTGCAAGAGTTGGGGAATCAAAATGATCACATCCACACCAGTACATCCTCAAGCAAATGGACAAGCAGAATCCTCAAACAAGATAATTGTCAACAACCTGAAAAAGAGACTAGGAGCCGAAAAAGGAAGATGGGCAGAAGAATTACCCTTTGTTTTATGGGCTGATAGAACAATGGTGAAAGGTGCAACTGGCCAAACCCCGTTTTCCTTGGTGTTTGGAGCAGAAGCGGTGATCCCGACAGAAATGGTAATACCTACAGCAAGATCCAGCCTCCGGGATCCTGAGAAGAATCCTGAAATTCTATGCCCGGAATTGGATACTATTGATGAGACAAGAGATGCAGCAAGGCTAAGGATAGCAGCATATCAACAAAGGATATCCAAAGCATATAATAAGAATATAAGGACTAGAAGGTTCTAGGTTGGAGATTGGGTATTAAGAAAAGCTTTTTAGAATACAACTAATCCTGTTGATGGAAAGCTGGCCCCAAAATGGGAAGGACCCTATGAGATTGAATCAGAATCAGGGAAAGGAGCATACCGACTCAAGGATATGGAGGGGGATATGCTACCAAGATCCTGGAATGCTATACATTTGAAGCTCTATTTCAAGTGAGTTAGGAATTTAATTTCTAACTCAGGATGGTATGAATTTTATCTCTTTTAATATGTTTAATATTATTTACTATTTTGAACCCATTACTGACTTAAGCATCGGAGGGGTGTTAGCCAGGCTAACACCCGCCTTAGTTTACAATTGTTTTGCAGAATATGCTTCGGGATATATGTGACAACCCGTAACTTCGAGGTGAAAACTATCAATTTCGCATTTATCAATCAGTTTATATATACTCATCTTATTCGGTGAATTAATTTTATAATCATTTAATTTATAGTATACAAATGTGTGGTCGAAACCAAATTCATATTGTGTTGAATTGATCTGAACCGTTTGAACCAACGTACATGTCTCGCTTGTCGATTCAACCCACTCGCGAAACCCGAGGCCTAGAAGGTCCAAACCGTAATTTGTATATTACATATTATCATTACTAATTTATTATATAATTATATTAGTTGAGTGTTATAAAAAAAAAAAAAAGAAAGAAAGAAAGTAAAATATGACGATAACGTACAACATGTAAATCAATTAAAATCCTCAAAACTTCATAGCCACTTTTACCTCCTAAATTGTCTACACTTTTAGTCAGTTCAACCGCCACCCCCCTTATTCATTTACCCATGTTATTCACAGCCCAACTTATATCTCTTTCACATATTTTGTTTGGGATCTTTTGTGAGGTGTGGCCCAAGAAATCAGCCCAACACGGAACCATGATGATGGTTCTCGGCCCACTGCAACTCCACCGCCTTTACCCTTAGGTTTATTAGGCTACGTAGGTTGTATATTCGCATAATAATTTTCCCCACAAACCCTACGGCAGCAAGAAGACCCACCCCTCTCACGTCGTAACTATTCCTCCCTCACTCGAAATTTCTACAACGAACCAACCACTGCCACCTTCTTCTCCGGCGAGTTCGACCTCTGACGAGCACCGGTAAGATCTCGATCTCTCTCTCTCTCTCGTCCGTAGTTCTAGTTTAAAGACTCGTCACGGTTTCCGTTCGAGTCGCATAGTTACGTTTATACGTAGCCTACTCATGTGATCTAGGTGTTGATGATACGTAGTACCGCACTTGATTGTTTATGTTATGCGAGCGTTACTAACATGTATAAACCTGTAAATGCTTACGTGCCATGATTAATGAGTATGTGTATATATATATATATACACACACGGAAACTGTCGATAGATATAGGTGTATAATGATATAATGAACGTACATACATATGTGTAATTGATAGAACTATAGTTTCACATGAAAGCCATCTGTAGACATGAATGTAAATCTGTGAAGAATATGTATGGTCCATGTATGTGAATATATATATATATATATATATGTCATATATTATATCTGAATGAAAACGTAGGGAGTATGTTTCGGTTCGATCTCGACTTATGTCATGCAAGAGAAGAGGTTTATATATTCAACTGTTGCATTGTTATGTGCATCGATGTGTTGGCATAGATTATAGTTTCACTCCTATTCGTGCATGGTTAGTCTAATATTACCCTTGATTGGATCGAACTTCCTTGATATATATTATATGTGGTTAGTCTAATATTGACTTTTGTGATGTTATGTGTTGTTATGAAATTGTGATGATGATAAAGCTGAAACTCATTAGTTGGTAGACGGCGGCCAGTAGGGTTGCACGAAGGAATAGGTGTATTGCTTGATTGTGTTGCTTGGTATCTATGGTTAATAATTATGAGGGAATGTGTTGATAGGATAGTGGCTTTGAGTGCTCAACTGGTGATTCGTTTTGCATGATGTGGAGTCTTGATGAATAATTATGTTAGTGGGTAATTTTGAATATTGATGTAAGATAATAATTAATATTGATGATAAAGTGTGGTCATGGGAAATAATGTGAAAGTATTGGAGAAACAGCTTTGCATTAATTGAGGCATTGTTCTTCTCGAATCAAATTGAAACCTGGGAATGCACACCTGGGTGTTCCCTTGAATACTTAATTTTATGCTTTAATGGTGTGTACAAGCAAATGAGCTCACGATACAACTGTATGATCGTTTGAATATATTGGATAGGAACTAGGGTGTCACGTGATTCATTTAAAAGAGGTGGTTATATGCTCGTTGTTTTTTTTTCTGATGAAAGGAACGCATAGACTAATGTATGGGGCTTAGTTACTGTACATTGTATACATGTTTAACTGTTACTGCTATGATACGTGAAAATGATGCTATACATAATAACACAAAATACATGATGGCTGTTTCTTGTACACTGCTTTTGGACTACGTGTATGCTTGGTATAAACTGTCACTTGATTGATGCGTGTACACTATTTGACAAATACGTGTAGAAACTTTGTATTTTATTCGTAACCACTAAATGAGTAACTGGTAATCATACTAGGACGTGATTGACCAACCTTGATCGCTAGCTATTTTTTTAAGAGTCAAACCGAGCAATCAAAGGTGAGTTCACACTTTCTACAAGGCATGGGATTCCCAGGGGTTGGGAATGGGTAAAGGATTTGAACGGAAACTGCGTGATCACCTGGTTTGGAACACGTACACACCCTCTTTATTGAAGGGTAACAACACGTACTAAGAACTTAATCAGAACCTACGTAATCTCCTGGTTTGGGGATTACGTACACACCCTCTTTACTGAAGGGTGACAACATGGATACTAGACCAAAACTCTCTATCATGAAGTCCCTCCTTTTTATATCGACTTAATCGCCGGGCCAATGGCGAGCGGGTCATTAGTTAGATAGCGCTATTTAGGTTTGACAAGCCTCACACCGTGCCGCAGAGGACGGGCGTGAACTAATGGATCTGGGCACTAGTCAATGATGATAGACATTGACGTCAGGGCACCAACTTACTTTAGTCAGTGGTCGATATGGTAAACAGGTCTAGTGGTTAACATGGGGAAGCCCCCACCAACTATGGATATGTTTGGGAAACAGGGTAAACGGATTAACTTACAACTTACAAATGAACTCCTGGTTTTGAAACAACTTAATAATGAACACCAACTGTGAACTCGCTCAACTTTGTTGTTGACTCGTTGTTACATGCCTTGCAGGTCGTTAGGTATTTCAGGAGTTTGCACGAGGAGGCGTGGATGTTGTGGGATATGGACTGTTGAGTTCCATGTTAAACTTATGAACTTTTAACTTATGTTTTGGGTTTTAAACTTTATGCTTCCGCTGATAACTTTAACTTGGTTGAATTGTTTTGACACCAATTATATTGATTGGATTGGACTTTTATTTACTTAATTTATATTGTTCAATATGATTGATGGCTGGATCCTGGTCAGTCATGCCTCCATACGATGATACTCCGTGTGTGGATTTTGGGGGTGTGACAGATTGGTATCAGAGCCATTGGTTATAGTGAACTTGGTTTTAATAAGGGAAAAAGTTTTTTTTATTAAAATCAGACTATAACCTGTACAGTGCTCAATGATCCACAATGACGCTTCGCTCCACGTGCAAGACTCAGCACTAAAGGTGATACTATTCATGTTTACATAACCTACTTGCTAGATACATATTACATTGCTCATGATATGCTTAGATAACGTAGCAACTACTATTTGAAAACCCTGTTTGCTCACACTCTTCTGTCATTCCACACTTGCGTATTGATACGACGCACTTCTCACTTGTGTTCTCTTACTTATGAAGATCATGAGTGGACGCGTTAACATGACACAAGCCCAGCTGACGGCTCTAATCAATGAACAAGTTGCTGCAGCACTCGCAGCCGCTCAGGCAGGAGGTATAACCTGCCATTGCAACTTACTCTAGGATCTTTAGATCCTACTCTCATGAACCAACACTTGTGCTTAATTTTGCCTCTTTTCACTCGCATAACAGGTCAACATGCTCAGCCTCCTGTGTGTACCTTCAAAACTTTTATGGACTGTCGACCTACTACTTTCATCGGCACTGAAGGAGCTGTAGGCCTCCTCCACTGGTTCGAGAAGCTCGAATCTGTCTTCGAGATGTGTGAATGCCCTGAGGCTCGTAGGGTGAAATATGCTACTGGTACTCTTGAAGGTGTAGCGCTCACGTGGTGGAACGCTCAGGTCCAAATGCTGGGGTTGGTTGCTGCTAATGCCACCCCATGGAATGACTTCAAGGATTTGATCAAAGAGGAATACTGCAACCGTGATGACATCCACAAGCTGGAAGTAGAGTTCTTCAATTTAAAGATGACGGGGTCGGAAATCGAAGCATATACGAAAAGATCAAACGAACTGGCTATCCTGTGTCCTACTATGGTGGATCCTCCTATCAAACGTATCGAGCTGTACCTTAAAGGTTTAGTGCCAGAGATCCAGAGTCATGTGACATCAGCAAACCTCCCCACTATCCAGCAAGTTATTCGTTTGGCTCATCGTCTCACTGATCAGGCAGTCGAGCAGGACAGGCTGCCCAAGCGTATTGGTACTACCACTACTACTTCTGATGCCCCCAGCGACAACAAGCGCAAATGGGATGGAGTCTCAAGCAAGGGTTCAACATCAGCTCAGTCTCAGTCTCAGCAGCTAAAGACTGACGACTACAAGAGCCCTGGTCAGCAATCTTCTGGTAGTCGAGGGCCGAGTGGGTACAAGGGGAACCACCCCAAATGCAATCAATGTGGTTTCCATCATAGCGGACCGTGTACTAAGGGCACTTGTCAGAGGTGTAAGAAACCTGGCCATGCGGCCAAGGATTGCAGGAGTCTCTACCCTGCAAATCAGCGACGACAGAACCAGGAGCAGCAGGGTAACAACAAAGGATGCTTTCAGTGTGGTGCTGAAGACCATTTCAAAAGAGACTGCCCCCAGCTGAATCAGAATCAGAACAACAACAACCAAGGAAATGGGAACAACAATGGGGGTAACGACGACGGCAATGGTGCTAGGGGACGTGCCTTCGTGATCGTTCAAGGTGAGTTCCTACTTGACGACTTTTGTGTTACTGTTTTATTTTATTCGGGTGCCGATACTAGTTTCGTGCCTTTAAAAGTTAGTCACATTTTTAATCGTACCCCAACACTTTTGAACACCAAGCGCATAGTAGAACTAGCAAGCGGTAAAAGTCTAGAGGCCACACATAGTTAGGATTGCAATCTTGTTCTTGCTGTTCAGACCTTTTCTATCAACCTCATTCCTATCGTTCTGCGGAATTTCGAGACGAAATTCCAAATCAACAGGGGGATGATGTGACACCCCAGGAAATCACGCTACCTAACTAGCTTCCTCAGTAACTACGTGCTAAATTTCGGGAAAAAATTTCTTTTAACTTGGGGATGATGTGACAACCCGTAACTTCGAGGTGAAAACTATCAATTTCGCATTTATAAATCAGTTTTTATATACTCATCTTATTCGGTGAATTAATTTTATAATCATTTAATTTATAGTATACAAATGTGTGGTCGAAACCAAATTCATATTGTGTTGAATTGATCCGAACCGTTTGAACCAACGTACATGTCTCGCTTGTCGATTCAACCCACTCGCGAAACCCGAGGCCTAGAAGGTCCAAACCGTAATTTGTATATTACATATTATCATTACTAATTTATTATATAATTATATTAGTTGAGTGTTATAAAAAAAAAGAAAAGAAAGAAAGAAAGTAAAATATGACGATAACGTACAACATGTAAATCAATTAAAATCCTCAAAACTTCATAGCCACTTTTACCTCCTAAATTGTCTACACTTTTAGTCAGTTCAACCGCCACCCCCTTATTCATTTACCCATGTGATTCGCAGCCCAACTTAAATCTCTTTCACGTATTTTGTTTAGGATCTTTTGTGAGGTGCGGCCCAAGAAATCAGCCCAACACGGAACCATGATGATGGTTCTCGGCCCAATGCAACTCCACCGCCTTTACCCTCAGGTTTATTAGGCTACGTAGGTTGTATATTCGCATAATAATTTTCCCCACAAACCCTACGGCAGCAAGAAGACCCACCCCTCTCACGTCGTAACTATTCCTCCCTCACTCGAAATTTCTACAACGAACCAACCACTGCCACCTTCTTCTCCGGCGAGTTCGACCTCTGACGAGCACCGGTAAGATCTCGATCCCTCTCTCTCTCTCGTCCGTAGTTATAGTTTAAAGACTGATCACGGTTTCGGTTAGAGTCGCATAGTTACGTTTATATGTAGCCTACTCATGCGATCTAGGTGTTGATGATACGTAGTACCGCACTTGATTGTTTATGTTATGCGAGCGTTACTAACATGTATAAACCTGTAAATGCTTACGTGCCATGATTAATGAGTATGTGTATATATATATATATATACACACACGGAAACTGTCGATAGATATAGGTGTATAATGATATAATGAACGTACATACATATGTGTAATTGATAGAACTATAGTTTCACATGAAAGCCATCTGTAGACATGAATGTAAATCTGTGAAGAATATGTATGGTCCATGTATGTGAATATATATATATATATATATATATATATATATATATATATATATATATATATATATATATATATATATATATATATATATATATATATATATATATATGTCATATATTATATCTGAATGAAAACGTAGGGAGTATGTTTCGGTTCGATCTCGACTTATGTCATGCAAGAGAAGAGGTTTATATATTCAACTGTTGCATTGTTATGTGCATCGATGTGTTGGCATAGATTATAGTTTCACTCCTATTCGTGCATGGTTAGTCTAATATTACCCTTGATTGGATCGAACTTCCTTGATATATATTATATGTGGTTAGTCTAATATTGACTTTTGTGATGTTATGTGTTGTTATGAAATTGTGATGATGATAAAGATGAAACTCATTAGTTGGTAGACGACGGCCAGTAGGATTGCACGAAGGAATAGGTGTATTGCTTGATTGTGTTGCTTGGTATCTATGGTTAATAATTATGAGGGAATGTGTTGATAGGATAGTGGCTTTGAGTGCTCAACTGGTGATTCGTTTTGCATGATGTGGAGTCTTGATGAATAACGCGTACACACCCTCTTTATTGAAGGGTGACAACACGTACTAAGAACTTAATCAGAACCTACGTAATCTCCTGGTTTGGGGATTACGTACACACCCTCTTTACTGAAGGGTGACAACACGGATACTAGACCAAAACTCTCTATCATGAAGTCCCTCCTTTTTATATCGACTTAATCGCCGGGCCAATGGCGAGCGGGTCATTAGTTAGATAGCGCTATTTAGGTTTGACAAGCCTCACACCGTGCCGCAGAGGACGGGCGTGAACTAATGGATCTGGGCACTAGTCACTGATGATAGACATTGACGTCAGGGCACCAACTTACTTTAGTCAGTGGTCGATATGGTAAACAGGTCTAGTGGTTAATATGGGGAAGCCCCCACCAACTATGGATATGTTTGGGAAACAGGGTAAACGGATTAACTTACAACTTACAAATGAACTCCTGGTTTTGAAACAACTTAATAATGAACACCAACTGTGAACTCGCTCAACTTTGTTGTTGACTCGTTGTTACATGCCTTGCAGGTCGTTAGGTATTTCAGGAGTTTGCACGAGGAGGCGTGGACGTTGTGGGATATGGACTGTTGAGTTCCATGTTAAACTTATGAACTTTTAACTTATGTTTTGGGTTTTAAACTTTATGCTTCCGCTGATAACTTTAACTTGGTTGAATTGTTTTGACACCAATTATATTGATTGGATTGGACTTTTATTTACTTAATTTATATTGTTCAATATGATTGATGGCTGGATCCTGGTCAGTCATGCCTCCATACGGTGATACTCCGTGTGTGGATTTTAGGGGTGTGACAATATAGCTCCAGGATACATACCCAGGATACTTCAAAAGATTAGAGGATTGGCCCCCTCACTCACATTTAAGGGATCTTGATCCCTTCACAGGTTTAAAGGTATTCACCTTTCTCATGAATTGGGTTTAAACACCCCGCATGGAGCGCAAGTTGTCCAGGGATAGTTCAAGGTGGCGGGACCAGTTCATGTAAAAGTGGCTGACAATTTCGTCACTGTTGGCTATATCCTGGACCCTTAAGGTATATGAGGATTGATCACCCTCTCTCGCGAAAGGGTATTTTCATACTCTCTAAGGTTTAAAGGTTTTCACCTTTCTAAGTCTTGAAGTTTATACACTCCCACCTGTAGCGCATGAAAATTTGGGATTTTCCCCAGGATACTTGTGGGCTTACCCACGGAACGCTAAGGATTTATCTCCAGCATACTTTGGGGTTTACCCCTAATAACACAAGAACTGTCCATACAGTCAAAACTTGAATTGAAAATTTTTTTCTAAGTGTCGGAAGATTTCGTGCACATAGGACATTTCTCCTAAGGCGATTATAAGTCAGATTTGAACCAAGTGCACTAAGACTGGGGACATCTTAGTGGAAGGAGTTACAAGAAGGATTGAAGTTTGGTACTAGGGTTACACTTTGTTCCTGGTATGATCTTTCCTTTATGAGTCTTACATGTGCTTTTCTGGCTAAGATATCCTGATTAGGATTTATCTTTAGGATATATTCTCGAAATATGATTCAGGATATTTGGTTAGGATATTTGTTATCGAAACAAGGTTTATAAATTCTAAGTAAACTATTTTTTACTTTAAAAACTTTACTCAAATTGTTGGAGATTCTAAAAGATAAACTATCTTTTGTTCTTTAAGGACTTTGTTTAAATTGTGTGGATTTTGAGGAGTCCTATTTGACAAAAGTCATCGACATCCCAAGAGGGGCATTCAAAGCCCAATGCCTTGGCTGCGGGTTTAACAGGACTACTACCGAGACTCCCAAGAGGGGCATTCAAAGCCCAAATTGTTGGAGATTCTGAAAGATAAACCACCCTTGAGGATCCTTCATCTGCGGGTTTAACAGGACTACTACCGAGACTCCTGAGCTTTGCTTCCTAAGCATCGACATCCCAAGAGGGGCATTCAAAGCCCAATGCCTTGGCTTCATGGGCCATCTTTAGCCTGGCCTGAAGAAGGGAAGTATCGACAGAACTTTTAAGGCTATCCCGGTAGCTAATTATATCTCGTTCGTGTTGGCATGGGCAGCTTCAAGATCGGATTGGGCCTCAAGAGTGGCTTTGTTGAGGGCGGCCTGGTGTTCTTGGGTCATAGCCTTGAATTTGTCCTCGTAATGCCGAGATTTTGCGGCTGCGATCACCCCCTGATCGGAGATGGTGACCTCAGCTTTCTTCAACTTGCACTCGAGCGTCTTGTTGAGCCCACAGGATTCTTGATATAGATGAACCAAACGTTCGAGACCCTGCAAAGTGAGAGAACAGGTATTGGTTTTAATAAATACTTATAACCAGCATAAGGTGCAGGATATAGCTCAATGATACAAACTTGGTTGAGAAAAGTGGTCATGAATCCGTTTGCCTCAATGAACCCATGATTCTCATAAGGGAATGTATCGGAGATGACAGGTGAATCAGGTTCTTTCCTTTTGCGAGAACTTGAGCTCCGGGGCTTGGTAGCTGGCGAAGGTTTGGGAATGGACTCTAGTGGCCATTGCAGGAAAAATAATATTAACAGGAAACGAGGAAGGGGAAAGTGATTACCTGGAGATTCTGTTGTTGGTATCTGGTTATCAAACAAGAAGAGAGAAGATATAGGGGCGTAATGGATGTCCATCGAGTGAAAAGCGCGTTCAAAGTTACATGGTGCTATCTTGACCGTCATTTCAATTTAATAACCTCGGTTTGCAAGATAAAGTTTTAAAATATATCCGTTGGACTGGTATACCAACAGTTATATTTTCGGGACAATTGTTATGGGTGATTTTCTGAACATATATCCTGACTAATATTCTGCTTTTGTTTGTTTGCTTGCAATCAGGATACCGAATCAGGATGTTGGTAACATCTTGGTACGATATCCTGGTATTGACTAAATTGATCACGTGCAGATTAGAAGGTACAAGTCTTCAACGTTCAAGAAGACTTCTTCCCCCCAAGACTCGGGGCTAATTGGTTAGATTAAAGACGTTGAACCCGAAAGACCAGGACTGCAACGTTAACATGAGGAATATTCGAAGCATCCCGGTTTAATAGGATAGTTAGTTGCTTTTGTTTAACTAATAATAGATGATCGGATCAGATTAAGGCACTCACTTTCATTCGCACTCTTTGCTCTCTAGCTACTAGCAATCACTACACACAAGCACTTGTATTCAAATCTCATTGTAACACTTTGTTGATCCGCATCATATCCTGCACTGTATCCTGAAATTTGAAGCAATAGAAGAACAAGGCAGCTGCAATTGTCAACTCCCGAGGTTTTATGCCGGCGATCTAGATTGATCAAGGGCTTTCCTCATACATCTCGTGTCACCCTTTACATTTTTGCTCATTGTTTGATCATAGATACAACTCTGTATCTTGAGTTGTATCCTGAACCTGTTTTTACAAGCAACTTAACTTAAACATTTTTAACACATATTTCTAGCACACTATCTCACTTAACTAATTTGATCACTAAATTGCTTCGGTAATTTTTGACCAAAACAGCTAGCGGTGATATTTTATGTGTTTACGGTGAAACTCCTTCGAAAGGTCTCAAGCTCATGTCATGTGTCCAAGCTAGCAAGTATCTCCACAAGGAATATAGAGCTTTCTTGGCCAACATTGTAGTAGCGGAGAAGGAAAAGAAAAGGAAGACCGAAGTGAAAGATGTTTTTGTGGTCCGTGAATTTCCTCAGGTGTTCCCTGATGATCTTCCTGGACTGCCGCCAAGTCGTGATATCGACTTTCATATCGACCTCATTCCTGGAGCCAATCCTGTTGCCAAAGCTCCTTATCGACTCGCTCCATCCAAAATGCGTGAACTCTCGGGTCAACTCCAGGAGTTACTTGATAACGGCTTTATCCGCCCGAGAAACTCTCCATGGGGCGCACCAGTCCTTTTCGTCAAAAAGAAGGATGGGTCGTTTCGGATGTGCATCGACTATCGAGAATTGAATAAGTTGACAAACAAGAATCGCTATCCCCTACCTCGAATTTATGACCTGTTTGATCAGTTACAAGGTGCTACATGTTTCTCGAAGATTGATCTACGCTCAGGCTATCACCAGCTACGCATTCGAGAGGAAGATATACCCAAAACCGCTTTCCGCACTCGTTACGGCCACTTTGAGTTCGTTGTTATGCCTTTTGGTTTAACCAACGCACCCGCGGTTTTCATGGATCTGATGTATCGGGTGTGTAAACCATTTCTAGACCGCTTCGTCATCGTGTTCATCGATGATATCCTGATATATTCCAAGTCGAAAGCCGAACACGCGCAACATCTACGTTTGGTTCTCGAATTACTCAGGGGGAATCGAGTCTATGCCAAGTTCTCCAAGTGTGAATTTTGGCTAGAGGAGGTTCAATTCCTCGGTCACATTGTCAATAGTCAAGGTATTCATGTCGATCCCACGAAGATTGAAGAAGTCAAGAGTTGGGTTATGTCACACCCCGACCACGAAGAACACACAAATCGTGGCGGAAACATCGGGGAGTGTTGTAACAGAATCAAGTGTTCAAATCGATGGTAAATGAAGTTTCGTTTTATTAATCAAACATGAAAGTTTACATTGCTTTAAACAAGAACCAAAGAATACATAACATAATTTAACTAGTTCTTGTCTCGTTTTAAGTCACTAAGGCACAGGTCCGCCTAAGTATGTCTTGATAAGTCCTATGCATCATCTCCTGAAAACACATGTGAAAATAGGTACGTCAGCATAAAAATGCCTGTGAGATACATTGGTTTTGTGAAAACGGGATTCATAACTTATGTTTGAGAAAATGTTTAGTCATGAACTTTGTAATTTGCTTTGTCTTGTAAATCATTTGAAAAACGATAAGATCAGATGATATGTATAAATAAGAGAGCACTGTATGGTTAAACAGATAACCATGTAAAATGAGTTTGTAAAAACAATGTCTCATGAAAAGTGTGTTATTTGTATAAAATGTCATATGTCTCAAATTGAAATGATTCAAATAACGCTACGATATGCAATACCATACAAACACTTATATATAGGAAGTACCAGCGGCGTATCCACCATGCTTGTATCATATTACACACGCCTCGTTACTTAATCACTTACTCAAACCAAACCATCAAGATGAAATGTTTAACAACGGTAGAAATGTTTATGTATAGTCAAATGTCTATTGTCAAATGTAAATCATGTCAACGGATACAACAGTTCACACGGTTCAATGGTTACAAACGGTTCATATAATCAAACGGGTTTAGACGGTTCACATAGTCAAATGGTCACAACAGTTCAAAATGTAGCATAATGTGTTCATATGCTGGATGAGCATATGCAACAGAAATGCAATGTAAAACAATGTACTAAGTACGCACACAATGGGCATACATAGCATGTAATGTAAGACGATGTACTAAGTACGCACACAATGGGCATACATAGCATGAAATGTAAAGCAATGTACTAAGTACGCACACAATGGGCATACATAGCATGTGATGAAAAACGATGTACTAAGTACGCACACAATGGGCATACATAGCATGTGATGTAAAACGATGTACTAAGTACGCACACAACGGGCATACATAGCATGAAAATGTAATGTAAAGTGTTGTGCTAAGTATGCACACGATGGACATACATAGCATAAACACAATGAAATCATGTACTATATATGTACTATCGAACATAGCAAGTATATGATGTGAAAACAGGAAAGCATGAAAGTAACAGATAGGCACATGTGTTTCACCCCAAAACAGTTTAGAAAACAGTAAAAGAGGGGTTCAATGTACTCACCTGAGATTGCTTTGGAGTTCTTGTATAATAACCAGATAATGCTAAAGATCACGGGATATCAAACGGCACCTAATAGGTAGCTATGTTAATATACCGGACCAAATCGGAAGGATCGGATAGTATGCGGGTTCGTAAACCAAACGAGTATGGAGACTCGTGTATTATGGTTTAACAAAGCCTACACACTAAAATGAAACCTAACCTAAGTGCTTACGGCCCATCACGACCCGTTTAGGTAGCTTATGCTACCCTAACGCGTCGTTCGCGTAGAACGGTTTCGGAACGCCTAACATCGTGACCACAAGGTATAACCTCGGAAGGTTATAGCTATGGTCACCTAATGTGTTTGGTCGGATCCTAATGATCGACCAAATGGGTCAGGTTCGAAAGTATAAGCGATGGTTTAGATCGCTTACCTTACGACCCTATATAAGCACTAAACTAAAAGTGACGAGCTAAGCATGTTAGAACATGCTTAACTAAGTTTAGAAAACAGGTTTGGCATCAAATCAAACGGCTTTGATGCTCACGAGTAGTTTGGTTACAAAATACGCAAGAATGCGCATTTTGGCCGAAACTACGACTCGTCACTGAGCCTAGATAACGTGGTGACCAGTAGGTATAGTCACTACGGACTATAACCATCGTGATCACGCGCACGTTATGAAGTTCCATGATCTTCGCATCGACCATAAGCTGGTAAATATAGAAAGTCAACAAAACGTTGACTTTCGGACTCGAAAAGCGATAAAACAACGAAAGAACACTTACGGAGGGTCCCCGAATGCTAATCTAGATAAGAGAAACTCAGGTATGAAGCAATACTTCAACTTAGAGCTTTTAGATCTGATTCTTGTGATTTTTACACAAAAGGGGGGGGGGTATTTATAGGGAAAGTGGAACCGTTAGGATCGTTTATCGAATGTCGTGTCGCGATCTCGTGCGTACACTTGTCGAAATGTTGAGGTAAGTCAGAAAATGCCCCTTGGCTCTTGATTGGGTGAAAGGGCATCGCCCCTTGATCGAACGAAAGGCCAACTGCATTAATTGCGTACATTGAATCTGTCTGACAGTCTCACGCGGCCCGCCTCAACATTTAGGCAAAACTCACGCGGGCCGCCTGAAGCTTCTGATCTGCACATACTTTCAAAAATGGCAGTTTTGGTCCCTGTTGCGTATTTAAGCCATTTCCGACACTTCTAAGGCCTGTAAAGCCAACTTTACGGCCCTAAAATGATGCCTAAACATTGTGGACATGAAACATGCTCAAAAATGTTCCGGATGTTGGTTCGTTTGGCCGTACGATCCCGATGTTCGCTTAATTACGACGGAATGCGCATAAGCGTGAAAGACGATCCAAATGACGCGACGAATGGATTTTTCTTATGCCAAACACTAAGGTATAATATTAGGATGATTACATAATTTTTTTTGATGTCCGGATGTATTCAGAACGTAAGTTATGCGCGAAAGTGCAAACTTGTGCACTTTTTGACACTTTTAGTCCCTGAATGTTCCAAAAGTTTGTTTTAACATACCAAACCCCTCAAAGCCTATTCCTAAGCTATGTAAAGGATATTTATGGTATGTTTAACTTATGGACATGTTCCGGAATGTTTGTTACAGTTCAAATTGATATACTTTCGCCGTTTGTCAAGTTTAGTCCCTGTAAGCGAATTAACTTGTTTTTGCCATACCAAAGCCTTCAACACTTATTTCTAAGTTATGTAAAGGTTATTTAAGGTATGTTGAGTATATGTTAATGTTCCGGAGTATTTGTCGCATTAAACTGAGTACGTTTACGCAGCAGGTTGCGTATAATTCTCCAGAGAGCGATGTAAAGTTTGAAATTGAACTAGAATTGATATGTGCAATAGATACACATATTTATACAAGATCCCAAGTATGAAATACGATATTTCATCGGCTTGGTATTTGTTTGATGGTCGCGGTGACACAGGTGTCACAGTCTCCCCTACTTTAGGAAATTTCGTCCCGAAATTTATTCGTAGGAGTCAATTTGTGATTCTGCCAAATAACCATCAGCGATATGCAAGGTAATATCCTGTCATTTCCTTAACGGTCAAATCTTCAGAAACGAAAAATGAACAGACGGAGTCATCTTCAACGGTTGCTTCCTCAGAGTTGGAAATGAAAGATTACACAACGGATGTTCATTTCCTCAACGGATAAATCTTCAGAAACGAAAATGAACAGACGAAGTCATCTTCAACGGTTGCTCCCTCAGAGTTGGAAATGAAAGATTACACAACGGATGTTCATTTCCTCAACGGATAAATCTTCAGAAACGAAAATGAACAGACGGAGTCATCTTCAACGGTTGCTTCCTCAGAGTTGGAAATGAAAGATTACACAACGGATGTTCATTTCCTCAACGGAGAAATCTTTAGAAACGAAAATGAACGGACGGATTCATTTTCAACGGTTGCTTCCTCAGAGTTGGAAATGAAGGGTTACACAACGGATATTCATTTCCCCAACGGATAAATCGTCAGAAACGAAAATGAACCAACGGAGTCATTTTCAACGGTTGCTTCATCAGAGTTGGAAATGAATAGGGTTAACTCTAGACACATGACAGAACTTGTTGTGATTTCTGTGCACTAAATTCCATAATTATGTATGCATCCATAATTACGTAATCCCTTGCACAGTCCGCACAGTTTGTTTTGTAATATTTCGGGGAAGGATATCAAACTTGTGATGAGGGTGACTAGACTTCCATCGGTTCCTTTTTAATTAGATCGACAGGGGATCTTCTTAGTTAGGCCACCAAGGAGTCCTTTCAGCTATATCATCACATGATATCCCTAGCCAGATTTTTTTTTTGGATCAATCTGTTTATCTAGACCACTCAAGGTGTCACACCCCGGCCGCGTATAACATGCAACCGCGGCGGAAACGCCGGGGAGTGTTGTGAACAGAATTAATTGTTATACAACCATGGAAATTAAAGTTACATTTTATTTATTAAACAAGGGTGTTACATTGTCTTAAAAGGAAGTACAGAATCCAAAACACAGTTATTCTAGTTCTATCTTCAGTTTTTAGTCTCTAAGGCACAGGTCCGCCCTAGTGTCGTGTTCATCGTCCTATGGAACAGCTCCTGAAAACACATGTGAAAGTAGGTACGTCAGCATAAAAATGCCTGTGAGATACATAGGTTTTGTGAAAATGGGATTCATGACTTGAGTTTAAAGAATGTTTAATAACAGTCAGTCATGAACCTTGTAATTTGTCTTGCTTTGTAAACCATTTGAAAAACGATAACATCAAATGATATGTATAGATAAGTGCAAGGTTAAACGAATAACCAAGTAAAATGAGTTGAATAAGATAAGTTGTTTGTGAAAATAATGTCTTGTGAAGAATATGTTATTTATGTGAAATGTAATGTGTCTAAAATGAAATGACTTAGATAACGCCACGATATGTAATATTATACAAACACTTATATATAGGAAGTACCAGCGGCGTATCCACCATGCTTGTATCATATTACACACGCCTCGTTACTTAATCACTTACCCAAACCAATCCACCATGTAAATTGTTCATGTGTAAACCAAATGTCAAGTGTTATTGTGTAAACCATGTCAAATGTTTATGTTCAAATGTAAACCACCAAATGTGTATGTCAATGTCGACGTGTTTATGTTCAGTGTAAATCATGTAATGTGCATCCCAAAATGTATCATGTATGGTAAGCGAAATGTATCAACTTAAACCATTTGTAAAATGCACAAAACAAGTCGTTGAAGTAACACGTGGTTTAAATCAACGTTATGTTCTGTGGAAAAATGCATGATCTATTGATTTTAACATTTATGTGGTATTGTAAACTATGCATACATCCAAGCCTTGAGACTGCGGCGATAAACCCTTAAACAAATTAAAGGTTTATCTAAGTTATGTATATCGAATTCGGTCATTCCTTCCAGTCCTATCAAACCCAGGACTTCAGGAATGGGAGTTGTCAATTCCTATGGTACCACTACCTACTAACGAACGGCGTAGCTAATGTTAATGAATGTATTGTCCCATGTTAAACAAACCAAATGTCATAACAAAATGAAGGCATGTGATGTAAACAATTGTACTAAGTATGCTAAGTAAACATACGAAGCAGAAATGTTCATGTAAATCAATGTGCCCATATGCTGAGTAAACATATGCAGCAGAAAATGTTCATGTAAATCAATGTGCCCATATGCTGAGTAAACATATGCAGCAGAAATGTTCATGTAAATCAATGTGCCCATATGCTGAGTAAACATATGCAGAAGTAATGTTCATGTAAATCAATGCACTAAGTACGCACACAATGGGCATACATAGCATAAAATGTAATAAAATCGTGTACTATAATGTACTAACAACATAGCAGGCATATGATGTGAAAACATGGAAAGCATGAATGTAACAGATAGGCACATGTGTTTCACCCCAAAACAGTTTGGAAAACAGTAAAAGAGGGGTTCAATGTACTCACATGAACTCCTCGAAAACATGTAAAAGATGGGGTTCTATGTACTCACCTGAGATTGCTTTGGAGTTCTTGTATAATAACCAGATAATCCTAAAGATCACGGGATATCAAACGGCACCTAAGAGGTAGCTATGTTAATATACCGGACCAAATCGGAAGGATCGGATAGTACGCGGGTTCGTAAACCAAACGAGTATGGAGACTCGTGTAATATGGTTTAACAAAGCCTACATACTAAAATGAAACTTAACCTAAGTGCTTACGGTCCATCACGACCCGTTTAGGTAGCTTATGCCACCCTAACGCGTCGTTCGCGTAGAACGCGTCTGAAACGCCTAACATCGTGACCACTAGGTATAACCCCGGAAGGTTACAACTATGGCCACCTAAAGTGTTTGGTCGGATCCTAGTGATCGACCAAATGGGTCGGGTTCGAAAGTATAAGCGATGGTTTAGATCGCCTACCTTACGACCCTATATAAGCACTAAACTAAAAGTGACGAGCTAAGCATGTTAGAACATGCTTAACTAAGTTTGAAAACAGGTTTGACATCAAAACAAACGGCTTTGATGCCCACGAGTAGTTTGGTTACAAAATATGCAAGAATGCACATTTTGGCCGAAACTACGACTCGTCATTGAGCCTAGATAACGGGGTAATCAGTAGGTATGGTCACTACGGACCATAACCATCGTGATCACGCTCACGTTATGAAGTTCCATGAACGTCGCATCGACCATAAGCTGGTCAATGCAGAAAGTCAACAAAGCGTTGACTTTCAGACTCGAAAAGCGAATAATAGAGCGAAAGAAGACTTACGGAGGGTCCCCGAGTGCTAATCTAGATCAAATAGCTCAGGTATGAAACAATGGTTCCAACTTAGAGCTTTAGATTCTGATTCTTGTGGGTTTTTACACAAAGGGGGGGGTATTTATAGGAAAAGTGGAACCGTTAGGATCGTTTATCGAATATCGTGCCGCGATCTCGAGCGTACACTTGTCAAATTCTTGTGGTAAGTCAGATATTGGCTCTTGGCTCTTAATAGGGTGAAAGGGCATCGCCCCTTGATCGAACGAAGGGCCAAACTGCATTAAATGCAAAATATTTTCTGTCAGACACCCTCACGCGACCCGCGTGAAAGTGCATGCAGATCTTACGCGGGCCGCCTGGTCCCGTCTGATCTGCACCACTTGCAGAATTTACATATTTGGTCCCTGTTGCGTGTTTAAGCTATTTTCAGCTCTTCTAGGACCTGTAAAGCCAACTTTAAGGCCCTAAAATGATGCCTAAACATTGTGGACATGAAACATGCCCAAAAATATGTCGGATGTCGGTTCGTTTGGCCGTACGATTGCGATGTTCGCTTAATTACGACGGAATGCACATAAGCGCGAAAGACGATCCAAATGACGCGACGAATGGATTTTTCTCAAGCCAAACACTTAGGCATAATATAAGGATGCTTACATAAATTTTTGGATGTCTGGATGTATTCAGAACGTAAGTTATGCGCGAAAGTGCAAACTTATGCACTTTTTGACACTTTTAGTCCCTGAATGATCTAAAAGTTTGTTTTAGCATACCAAACCCCTCAAAGCCTATTTCTAAGCTATGTAAAGGATATTTATGGTATGTTTAACTTATGGATATGTTCCGAAATGTTCGTTACAGTTCCAGTTGGCATACTTTCGCAGTTTGTCAAGTTTAGTCCCTGTAAGCGAATTAACTTGTTTTTGCTATACCAAAGCCTTCAAAACTTATTTCTAAGTTATGTAAAGGTTATTTAAGGTACGTTGAGTATATGTTGATGTTCCGGAGTATTTGTCGCATTAAACTGAGTACGTTTACGCATCAGTTTGCGTATAATTCTCTAGAAAGCGATGTAGAGTTTGAATTTGAACAAAAGTCAAAACTTGAAAAATGTAAAACACAACCAAACAAACATTGGGATCAAATAACATTATTTTATTGATAATTGAACTGTTCGTAATGATTACAAGCACAAATGTTACAGTCTCCCCTACTTGTGGAAATTTCGTCCCGAAATTTATTTAGAGGAAACTGATGGAAAAAGATGCGGATATTTTGCCTTCATTTGATCTTCACGTTCCCAAGTAAACTCGGGTCCACGCTTAGATTCCCATCAAACCTTGACCAAAGGAATGCGCTTGCGTTTAAGCCACTTGACTTCACGTTCCATGATTTCTACCGGTTTCTCAACAAACTTCAGTGTTTTATCAACACGAATTTCGTCAAGCGGTATGTGGAGGTTTTCATCAGCTAAACACCTCTTGAGATTGGACACGTGAAAGTTTGGATGAACATTTCCAAGTTCAGGAGGTAACTCAAGTCTGTAGGCTACCTTACCGATTCTTTCGACGATCCTGAATGGTCCAACGTATCTAGGTGCAAGTTTTCCTTTCTTTCCAAATCTGATCACACCTTTCCAAGGTGAGACCTTAAGTAATACATGATCACGGACTTGAAAATCTAAGGGTTTGCATTTTAGGTCCACGTAACTCTTTTGACGGTTTCTAGCTGTCTGAAGGTTATCACGAACTTTCTTTACCTTTTCTGTTGTCTCTAAAATGAGGGCAGGTCTAGTAAGCTGAGCCTCGCCAATCTCATTCCAGCAGACTGGTGAACGACATTTTCGACCATAGAGAGCCTCGAAAGGAGCCATGTTGATACTGGAGTGATAACTGTTGTTGTAGGAGAATTCAATCAACGGAAGATGTGAATCCCAACTACCACCAAAGTCGATCACACAAGCTCTAAGCATATCCTCCAGTGTCTGGATTGTTCTTTCAGATTGACCATCCGTTTGCGGATGAAAGGCTGTGCTCAGATTAAGTTGGGACCCCATAGCAGATTGCATGGTTCTCCAAAAATGAGAAGTGAAACGAGCATCTCTGTCAGAAATGATGCTCAAAGGAACACCATGTCTAGCTACAATTTCATCCACGTAGATTTGAGCAAGTTTGTCAGCCGAATAATCCTCACGGATTGGCAAGAAATGCGCTGACTTGGTGAGACGATCAACGATTACCCAGATGGCATCATGACCTTTCTTTGTGCGCGGGAGTTTAGTAATGAGATCCATAGTAATGTTTTCCCATTTCCAAACTGGGATCTCTGGTTGTTCCAATAAACCAGAAGGACACTGATGTTCTGCCTTAACCTTAAGACAAGTAAGGCATTTGGATACGTATAAGGCAATGTCTTTCTTCATACCAGGCCACCAATACTGAATACGAAGATCCTTATATATCTTATCTGAGCCAGGATGAATAGAATAACGAGACTTATGGGCTTCATCCATAAGCAAGGTACGAAGATCATCTTAGCTTGGGACCCACAAACGGTCCATGAAATAGTACGATCCATTGTCCTTCAGTTCAAGAGCAGGTGTTATGTGATAAGGAAACTCCTTATCCATCAAACCTTGCGAAACACAAGCTTGTTGAGCCTGAGAAATACGTGCTTGGATGTCGGTTTGAATAACAGATTGGACACGAACACAATGAAGCTTAGTACGTTCCTTGCGACTCAATGCATCGGCTACGACATTCGCCTTACCAGGATGGTAGCGAATCTCGCAGTCGTAGTCGTTTAGGAGTTCAACCCAACGTCTTTGCCTCATGTTGAGTTCTTTCTGGTTGAAGATGTGTTGAAGACTCTTGTGGTCAGTGAAAACCACACATTTTGTACCGTACAAGTAGTGTCTCCAGATTTTGAGAGCAAAGACAACTGCACCTAACTCAAGATCATGAGTGGTGTAGTTCTTCTCATGTATCTTCAACTGTCTCGATGCGTATGCTATGACTTTGGTTCTTTGCATCAGGACGCAGCCAAGACCTAATTTAGATACGTCGCAATAAACGACGAAATCATCATTGCCCTCAGGCAATGTTAGGACAGGCGCGTCGCAAAGCTTTTGTTTCAAAGTCAGAAATGCTTCCTCTTGTTTGACTCCCCACTCAAATGGCTTGTTCTTCTGAGTTAGAGCAGTTAGAGGAACTGCAATCTTCGAGAAATTCTCAATGAAGTGGCGGTAATAACCCGCTAGACCAAGAAAAGAACGAACCTCAGTAGGAGTAGTAGGTGTATCCCAATCCTTAATCGCACTGATCTTGGAGGGATCCACATTAATACCTTGTTCGTTGACAATATGTCCTAAGAATTGAACTTCTTTAAGCCAAAATTCACACTTGGAGAATTTGGCGAAAAAGCTGCTCTTTCTTTAGGAGTTCCAATGTAAGACGAAGATGTTGTTCATGATCAGCTCGCGTCTTAGAATATATCAAAATGTCATCAATGAAAACGATGATGAACTTATCCAAATAGGGTTTGCAGACCCTATTCATCAAGTCCATGAAAACAGCAGGAGCATTAGTCAAACCAAATGGCATGACTGTGAACTCATAATGTCCATAGCGAGTACGGAACGCTGTCTTGGGAATGTCTTCTTCATGCACACGAAGCTGATGATATCCAGATCGTAGATCAATTTTTGAAAAATAAGAAGCGCCTTGCAATTGATCAAAGAGATCATCAATGCGAGGTAGGGGATATCGATTCTTGATGGTAAGCTTGTTAAGCTCACGATAATCGATACACATCCTGAAAGATCCATCCTTCTTCTTGACAAAAAGAACGGGAGCACCCCAAGGTGAAAAGCTAGGACGGATAAAACCTTTGTCGGAGAGCTCCTGAAGCTGTTTAGATAATTCTTGCATCTCTGACGGTGCAAGACGGTATGGAGCTCTGGCAATGGGATTTGCACCAGGTACGAGATCAATACGGAACTCGACTTGGCGTGCTGGAGGTAGACCAGGTAACTCCTCAGGGAAAACTTCAGAATAATCCCGAACGACAGGAATATCTGAAATAGTCTTACCTTTGCCTTTATCTGCTGTAACATGTGCTAGGAAAGCCACATAGTTCTTCCGAAGATACTTCCGTGCTTTAAAACAAGACATAAGTCTGAGACCACCGGCAGGCTTCTCACCACGAACCTGTAGGATCTCGCCTGTCGATAGCGGCACACGAACAATCTTCTCAGAACAAACTATCTTTGCGCGATGCTTAGATAACCAATCCATACCCACAATAATGTCGAAGCTTCCAAGTTGCATTGGCGTGAGGTCAATAGGAAAAATATGGTCGTTAAGGTTCAACTGGCAGTTGCGTAGAACAGAATTAAGAACAATGGGTTCTCCACTGGCAACCTCTACTGTCAAAGGTTTACCTAGTTTCGTTCTAGACACCCGAATCAAAAAGAACAGATGCTGGCTGATTATTAATAAAGAACGTACCGTTCACCACCTCGTTGTCTGCTTGTGCTTCTTGTGCATTCATGTTAAAGACTCGACCTCGAGCCGGTGCCGGATTCTGGTTTGCATTCTGGTTCTGGTTGACTAGTCTTGGACACCGATTTCTGTAGTGGGTCAGATCCCCACAATTATAACATGCACCTGGTGGGTAGTTTGGTCGTGCAGCCTGACCCTGTTGCTGAGCAACTTGTTGAGCAGGGTTCTGAACTGCGCGATTTTGAGCAAACCGACAAACATCGGCAAGATGACCCGACTTCCCACAGTTTGTACAGAAACGGCACTGATGTTGTGAATGATGGTGACTGTTGCATTGATTGCACAAAGGTGCACTTCCTGAATAGGGTTTCTTGGCTGGAGGCTGGTTGGGAGCTGCCTGGTTAGCTTGGGCAGTGACAGCATAGTTTTGGGAAGCCTTACGCTTCCTTAACCCCCTTGAGGAACCAGAATCCTTTCCTTGTCAGCCGACTGTTTCTTGCCCTTGTCGCCCTTCCTGTGTAGCTTATTCTTTCGAATCTGCGACTCAGTCAGTGTTGCTGATAACTCGATTGCCTGACGGAGTGTGGTAGGGTTGCTACCAGTGAGGATGTCTTGTACTGAGTCAGGTAGGCCGTCGATGTACCTTTCGATGGCCTTATCGAGTGGGGTAACCATGGTTGGGCAAAGAAGACTCAACTCCTCAAACCTATCCGTATAAGCCCTGTGCTCGCCAGTATCTTGCTTCAAAACATCAAATTCTTTCTCCAACGCTCGTTGCTCATGACGAGGACAAAACTCCCTCATCATAAGAGCTCTCAGTTCAGCCCATGTTTGAGCTAGAGCAACTTCTGCACCTTGATCTCTCATAACCCCATTCCACCATGTAAGAGCCCTCTTCTGAAACACGCTTGAAGAAAACTCGACCTTGCGATTGTCAGGACACTGCACATGACGGAAAGTGTTCTCGATGCTTTCGAACCACTGAAGAAGCCCAGTTGCTCCCTCAGAACCACTAAACTTGAGTGGCTTAGCCGAGTTAAAATCCTTGTATTTGCATGTACCATTGTTGTTGTTATTGGCCTGGTTCCATTGAGCAAAGAGATTTGGGAATTGAGCAGCCATCTGCTGCACAATAATCTCCGCCAGCTCGGCAGTAGCTATCTGGTTGTCGCGTCGAGGAGGCATTCTAGAAGAGAAAAACATGAAATGAAACGAGTGAGATGATTGGATGAAGAGAATGAGATGAAGCAAAATCAACAAAAGCAAAGATGGCGGTTATGCATCGCAAAGCAAACAAGCGACATGAAATGTCTAGTCAAAGTGAATGGGTCAGAATTAGTGTATCGCGAAGACATGCTCGCCTATAAGTGAACACTCACCCCAAGAGTTCCCAGGTAAGAGTGACTGGTCCGATTATGTGGATTTGTACGAACACTCCAGCCTTAGACAGAAAACCCAGGGTACAGGCATTCACTCTTCCAGTTCACACGTGTTCACACTATTAACCCAAAACTTTGACAGGATTTTTGAAAATCCAAAGGGGTTCAAAACCTTATAACAGAGGGTTCAAAACCTTACAATAGAGGGTTCAAAACCTAGTAATCAATCATCCTAGAACAGATGATTAATTTTCAAAGCGGGTTCGGAACCGAAGTTCTCGTTGTGGTTATCACCTAAGGATAGGTGATGTGCATGTTTTAAACTCTAAACACAAGATAACTTGTGTTAGGGTCCTAAAGTTATAGTCTAGGTCAAAGCATTACTAATAACCTAATTCCCTATAACCAATGGCTCTGATACCAACTCTTCTGTCACACCCCGGCCGGGTATAACATGCAACCGCGGCGGAAACGCCGGGGAGTGTTGTGAACAGAATTAATTGTTATACAACCATGGAAATTAAAGTTACATTTTATTTATTAAACAAGGGTGTTACATTGTCTTAAAAGGAAGTACAGAATCCAAAACACAGTTATTCTAGTTCTATCTTCAGTTTTTAGTCTCTAAGGCACAGGTCCGCCCTAGTGTCGTGTTCATCGTCCTATGGAACAGCTCCTGAAAACACATGTGAAAGTAGGTACGTCAGCATAAAAATGCCTGTGAGATACATAGGTTTTGTGAAAATGGGATTCATGACTTGAGTTTAAAGAATGTTTAATAACAGTCAGTCATGAACCTTGTAATTTGTCTTGCTTTGTAAACCATTTGAAAAACGATAACATCAAATGATATGTATAGATAAGTGCAAGGTTAAACGAATAACCAAGTAAAATGAGTTGAATAAGATAAGTTTTTTGTGAAAATAATGTCTTGTGAAGAATATGTTATTTATGTGAAATGTAATGTGTCTAAACTGAAATGACTTAGATAACGCCACGATATGTAATATTATACAAACACTTATATATAGGAAGTACCAGCGGCGTATCCACCATGCTTGTATCATATTACACACGCCTCGTTACTTAATCACTTACCCAAACCAATCCACCATGTAAATTGTTCATGTGTAAACCAAATGTCAAGTGTTATTGTGTAAACCATGTCAAATGTTTATGTTCAAATGTAAACCACCAAATGTGTATGTCAATGTCGACGTGTTTATGTTCAGTGTAAATCATGTAATGTGCATCCCAAAATGTATCATGTATGGTAAGCGAAATGTATCAACTTAAACCATTTGTAAAATGCACAAAACAAGTCGTTGAAGTAACACGTGGTTTAAATCAACGTTATGTTCTGTGGAAAAATGCATGCTCTATTGATTTTAACATTTATGTGGTATTGTAAACTATGCATACATCCAAGCCTTGAGACTGCGGCGATAAACCCTTAAACAAATTAAAGGTTTATCTAAGTTATGTATATCGAATTCGGTCATTCCTTCCAGTCCTATCAAACCCAGGACTTCAGGAATGGGAGTTGTCAATTCCTATGGTACCACTACCTACTAACGAACGGCGTAGCTAATGTTAATGAATGTATTGTCCCATGTTAAACAAACCAAATGTCATAACAAAATGAAGGCATGTGATGTAAACAATTGTACTAAGTATGCTAAGTAAACATACGAAGCAGAAATGTTCATGTAAATCAATGTGCCCATATGCTGAATAAACATATGCAGCAGAAAATGTTCAGGTAAATCAATGTGCCCATATGCTGAGTAAACATATGCAGCAGAAATGTTCATGTAAATCAATGTGCCCATATGCTGAGTAAACATATGCAGCAATAATGTTCATGTAAATCAATGCACTAAGTACGCACACAATGGGCATACATAGCATAAAATGTAATAAAATCGTGTACTATAATGTACTAACAGCATAGCAGGCATATGATGTGAAAACATGGAAAGCATGAATGTAACAGATAGGCACATGTGTTTCACCCCAAAACAGTTTGGAAAACAGTAAAAGAGGGGTTCAATGTACTCACATGAACTCCTCGAAAACATGTAAAAGATGGGGTTCTATGTACTCACCTGAGATTGCTTTGGAGTTCTTGTATAATAACCAGATAACGCTAAAGATCACGGGATATCAAACGGCACCTAATAGGTAGCTATGTTAATATACCGGACCAAATCGGAAGGATCGGATAGTACGCGGGTTCGTAAACCAAACGAGTATGGAGACTCGTGTAATATGGTTTAACAAAGCCTACATACTAAAATGAAACTTAACCTAAGTGCTTACGGTCCATCACGACCCGTTTAGGTAGCTTATGCCACCCTAACGCGTCGTTCGCGTAGAACGCGTCTGGAACGCCTAACATCGTGACCACTAGGTATAACCCCGGAAGGTTACAACTATGGCCACCTAAAGTGTTTGGTCGGATCCTAGTGATCGACCAAATGGGTCGGGTTCGAAAGTATAAGCGATGGTTTAGATCGCTTACCTTACGACCCTATATAAGCACTAAACTAAAAGTGACGAGCTAAGCATGTTAGAACATGCTTAACTAAGTTTGAAAACAGCTTTGACATCAAAACAAACGGCTTTGACGCCCACGAGTAGTTTGGTTACAAAATATGCAAGAATGCACATTTTGGCCGAAACTACGACTCGTCACTGAGCCTAGATAACGGGGTAATCAGTAGGTATGGTCACTACGGACCCTAACCATCGTGATCACGCTCACGTTATGAAGTGTCACACCCCGACCACGTGGTACAACAAAACGTGGCGGAAACGTCGGGGAGTGTTGTAACAGAATTATTGTTTCATAACACATGGAAATTTAAATATTGTTTTATTGATTAAATGAACTCGTTGTTCTATTACAATCACATAAGTACAACTATGATCTTCCAAGTTTTAAAGTTGCTAAGGCACGAGTCCATCCTAAATGTAGCATGCATCAACAATCATCTCAAGACAGCACCTGAAACATGTGTAAAAATAGGTACGTCAGCATAAAAATGCCTGTGAGATACATAGGTTTTGTGAAAACGGAGTTCATGACTTATGTTTGAGAAAATGTTTAGTCATGAACTTTGTAAATTTGCTTTGTCTTGTAAATCATTTGAAAAACGATAGGATCAGATGATATGTATAAATAAGAGAATAATGTAGGGTTAACTGAATAACCATGTAAAATGAGTTTGTATAAGTTAAGTTGTTTGAAAAACAATGTTTTAATAAAACGTTTATGGTATATATAAAATATACCTTGGTTTTAAGAAAGTTGAATAAGTAATATATTAAAATATATCTCAGTTCCAATATTGTTAACTCAAGTGTGCTAAATAACGCCACGGTATGTAATGCAATGAAAACACTTATATATAAGAAGTACCAGCGGCGTATCTACCATGTTTTCATCACATTACACTCGTTCCGTTATCTAAACACTAACCAAAACCAAATCGTTTGATAGATAGTATATTAAATATACTTTAGTTGTTCAAAATAATAGTTTTCAGTAGTATATTACAAGTATACCTTGGATTTATAAATAACATATTAAACCATGTTTTAGTTTTGTAACTAACATATCAGTATATGCTTTGGATGTGATAAATAACATATTAAACTATGTTTTAGTTATGTAAGTAACATATCACAATATGCTTTGGATGATTACAAAATATATGTTGGTTCTGTACAACACCACACATGAGAGTATATCAAACTATACTTTTTGGGAGTATATCAAAATATACCTTAAAGGTGCGATTTAAGAATTCATTCAGACCTGGTGCATCAAACTACACCTTTGAGACTATAGGGATACCACAAAGGAAATCCCTATTTGGATGGAGAAACGAATTGGTTTCAGACATTCCATGACAACAGGAATGGGGTGTCTAGTCCTATAGCGCTATATCATACTACCAATCGGTCTGGTGAACAAAATAAGTACTATTCCAACAATTACTTTTGTAATTTTTGAAAAATCAGTGTTTAAACCATAGATAGTCATTTAGTTTGTCAAAAGATAAATACTATCATGTATAATCAATTATACTTTGAAATCATGAAAATAACAGATAGGTACACATGCTTCACCCCAAAACAGTTCAGAAAACAGTAAAAGAGGGGTTCTATGTACTCACCTGAGATTGCTTTGGAGTTCTTGTATAATAACCAGATAATGCTAAAGATCACGGGATATCAAACGGCACCTAATAGGTAGCTATGTTAATATACCGGACCAAATCGGAAGGATCGGACAGTACGCGGGTTCGTAAACCAAACGAGTATGGAGACTCGTGTAATATGGCTTAGCAAAGCCTACATACTAAAATGAAACCTAATCTAAGTGCTTACGGTCCATCACGACCCGTTTAGGTAGCTTATGCTACCCTAACGCGTCGTTCGCGTAGAACGCGTTCGGAACGCCTAACATTGCGACCACACGGTATAACCTCGGAAGGTTATAGCTATGGTCACCTAATGTGTTTGGTCGGGTCCTAATGACCGACCAAATGGGTCGGGTTCGAAAGTATAAGCGATGGTTTAAATCGCTTACCTTACGACCCTATATAAGCACTAAACTAAAAGTGACGAGCTAAGCATGTTAGAACATGCTTAACTAAGTTTAGAAACAGGTTTGGCATCAAAACAAACGGCTTTGATGCCCACGAGTAGTTTGGTTACAAAATATGCAAGAATGCACATTTTGGCCGAAACTACGACTCGTCACCGAGCCTAGATAACGTGGTGATCAGTAGGTATGGTCACTACGGACCATGACCATCGTGATCACACTCACGTTATGAAGTTCCATGAACTTCGCATCGACCATAAGCTGGTCAATGCAGAAAGTCAACAAAACGTTGACTTTCGGACTCGAAAAGCGAATAAAAGAGCGAAAGAAGACTTACGGAGGGTCCCCGAGTGCAAATCAAGACCAAATAGCTCAGGTATGAAACAATGGTTTCAACTTAGAGCTTCAAGATCTGATTTTGTGATTTTTACACTAAAGGGGGGGGGGTATTTATAGGAAATGTGGAACCGTTAGGATCGTTTTATCGAATATCGTGCCTTGATCTCGTGCGTACATGTGTCCAGGGGTTAAATTCAGTGAACTTGACCCTTGGCCCTTCATTTGGGTGAAAAGGCATCGCCCTTTGATCGAACGAAAGGCCAGATTCTGCATTAAATGCAAAATCTTCTGTCAGACATGTTCACGCGGCCCGCCTCATGTTTTGGGCAATCCTTACGCGGGCCGCCTGGCCCCTCTGATCTGCACCACTTGTAGAATTTACACTTTTGGTCCCTGTTGCGTGTTTAAGCTATTTCCAGCCCTTCTAAGACCTGTAAAACCATCTTTAAGGCCCTAAAATGATGCCTAAACATTGTGGACATGAAACATGCCCAAAAATATGTCGGATGTCGGTTCGTTTGGCCGTACGATCGCGATGTTCGCTTAATTACGACGAAATGCGCATAAGCGTGAAAGACGATCCAAATGACGCGACGAATGGATTTTTCTCATGCCAACCACTAAGGCATAATATAAGTATGCTTACATAAATTTTTGGATGTCCGGATGTATTCAGAACGTGAGTTATGCGCGAAAGTGCAAACTTATGCACTTTTTGACACTTTTAGTCCCTGAATGATCCAAAAGTTTGTTTTAGCATACCAAACCCCTCAAAGCCTATTTCTAAGCTATGTAAAGGATATATATGGTATGTTTAACTTATGGACATGTTCCGGAATGTTCGTTACAGTTCAAATTGGCATACTTTCGCAGTTTGTCAAGTTTAGTCCCTGTAAGCGAATTAACTTGTTTTTGCCATACCAAAGCCTTCAAAACTTATTTCTAAGTTATGTAAAGGTTATTTAAGGTATGTTAAGTGTATGATGGTCTCCCGGAGTATTTGTCGCATTAAACTGAGTACGTTTATGCACCAGTTTGCGTATAATTCTCCAGAAAGCGTTGTAGAGTATGAAATTGAACAAGAATTGATATGTGCAAAGCATACACATATTTATACAAATCCCAAGTATGAAATACAATATTTCCTTGGTTTGGCATTTGTTTGATGGTTGAAGTGACACAGGTGTCACATGAAGTTCCATGAACTTCGCATCGACCATAAGCTGGTCAATGCAGAAAGTCAACAAAACGTTGACTTTCGGACTCGAAAAGCGAATAAAAGAGCGAAAGAAGACTTACGGAGGGTCCCCGAGTGCTAATCTAGATCAAATAGCTCAGGTATGAAACAATGGTTCCAACTTAGAGCTTTAGATCTGATTCTTGTGGGTTTTTACACAAAAGGGGGGGGGTATTTATAGGAAAAGTGGAACCGTTAGGATCGTTTATCGAATATCGTGCCGCGATCTCGAGCGTACACTTGTCAAATTCTTGTGGTAAGTCAGATATTGGCTCTTGGCTCTTAATAGGGTGAAAGGGCATCGCCCCTTGATCGAACGAAGGGCCAAACTGTATTAAATGCAAAATATTTTCTGTCAGACACCCTCACGCGGCCCGCGTGAAAGTGCATCCAGATCTTACGCGGGCCGCCTGGTCCCGTCTGATCTGCACCACTTGCAGAATTTACATATTTGGTCCCTGTTGCGTGTTTAAGCTATTTTCAGCCCTTCTAAGACCTGTAAAGCCAACTTTAAGGCCCTAAAATGATGCCTAAACATTGTGGACATGAAACATGCCCAAAAATATGGTGGATGCCGGTTCGTTTGGCCGTACGATCGCGATGTTCGCTTAATTACGACGGAATGCACGTAAGCGCGAAAGACGATCCAAATGACGCGACGAATGGATTTTTCTCAAGCCAAACACTTAGGCATAATATAAGGATGCTTACATAAATTTTTGGATGTCTGGATGTATTCAGAACGTAAGTTATGCGCGAAAGTGCAAACTTATGCACTTTTTGACACTTTTAGTCCCTGAATGATCCAAAAGTTTGTTTTAGCATACCAAACCCCTCAAAGCCTATTTCTAAGCTATGTAAAGGATATTTATGGTATGTTTAACTTATGGATATGTTCCGAAATGTTCGTTACAGTTCCAGTTGGCATACTTTCGCAGTTTGTCAAGTTTAGTCCCTGTAAGCGAATTAACTTGTTTTTGCTATACCAAAGCCTTCAAAACTTATTTCTAAGTTATGTAAAGGTTATTTAAGGTACGTTGAGTATATGTTGATGTTCCGGAGTATTTGTCGCATTAAACTGAGTACGTTTACGCACCAGTTTGCGTATAATTCTCTAGAAAGCGATGTAGAGTTTGAATTTGAACAAAAGTCAAAACATGAAAAATGTAAAACACAACCAAACAAACATTGGGATCAAATAACATTATTTTATTGATAATTGAACTGTTCACAATGATTACAAGCATAAATGTTACACAAGGGGTCTAATTATGAAGTAGTACTTTATAATCCAAAGGACTTAACTATAACATAGAAGTCCATTGAGGATTTTAAGTAATACCTTTGGGTATCCTACTATGAATCTCTTGTACAAGGATATGTAAGATTCTACGAGGATTTGGATAACATAATTTGGATCTCACAACAACACATAAGGGCACACATAAGCACAAAGTCACATAATTGTTTAACTTGATTATAATTTGTTATTAACTTGTTATTGATTGAATACGGATATGGAAACCAATCGACGGGTCTCAATGTTCACTGGGATCTATCTGAGAAGATAGAAAGATCTCCCAAAATTCGATTTTTGATTACAAGGAATCACCACATTCGAATTAAGGTATACAACAATTAAAGACTTACGGGAAGTCCTTAGGTACCTTATTAAGGATTTATAGTGGTACTTTGGGTATTCGTCTTGTGTTGTAACCTGCGCGTTGTACTTCGTTTCCTTAGAATAAACGGGTACTTAGGAATTTTGTAGAAGACGCAAGCGATTATAGAATGGGAGAATTTTGGGGGTAGTTTGTTCTTTAAGGAATACGGTCCCTTGATTGTCGGTATTGTAAGGGATATGTCGTTTATACATGCAACCACAGAAATACATTGCAACGCAAATAAAAGATTTATTTATAAACAACGATAACAACGGTTTCTTGGACCTTGACAACAAAAGAAAATAATACATAAGACGTGATTATTTCTAAACGATGTTGTCTTCTAGTCAGTCAGATGCTTATCCCTGTGCTGGATTTGCATTAGCAAGCTTTGGGCAATTTCTTCGGAAATGACCCATCTCGCCACAGTTGAAACAAGCGCCTGGTAGAAAACGACCTTGAGCAGGATTGTTGCCAGCTTGGTTTGGCGCAGCTGCAGCTGGGCAGACTCTTGCTGTGTGGCCTATAAGTCCACAAGTTTGGCATTTGCGGCATTGTACATTGGCGTGATGATGGAGGCTACATTGGTTGCACAAGGGTGCAGTTCCATTGTATGGTTTTCTAGCAGGGGGTTGAGCTAGTTGGTTGGGGACGGCTTGACCATTGTGAGCGACCATGGCGAAGTTCTGAGAAGCCTTTCGCTTCTTTGACTCCTTAGGAGATTCAGTCTGTTCATCCATGGTCTTTGATTCCTCGATTGGTTTCTTGTCACCCTTTCGAAAAAGTTTATGCTTTCTGATCTGCGATTCAGTCAAGGTTGCAGATAGCTCAATGGCCTGACGGAGTGTGGTAGGGTTGCTACCAGTGACAATGTCTTGTACCGAGTCAGGCAGGCCGTCGATGTACCTTTCGATAGCCTTGTCGAGTGGGGCGACCATAGTCGGGCAAAGTAGACTCAACTCCTCAAACCTATCAGTATATGCCCTGTGTTTGCCACTATCTTGTTTCAAATCATCAAACTCCTTCTCCAACGCTCGTTGTTCATGACGAGGACAAAACTCTCTCATCATAAGAGCTCTCAGTTCAGCCCATGTTTGTGCTAGAGCAACATCTGCACCACGGTCTCTCATTACCCCGTTCCACCATGTAAGAGCCCTCTTCTGAAACACACTCGAAGAAAACTCGACCTTGCGATTTTCCGGACACTGCACGTGGCGAAAGGTATTCTCGATGCTCTCGAACCATTGAAGAAGCCCAGTTGCTCCCTCAGAACCACTAAACTTGAGTGGTTTAGCTGAGTTAAAGTTCTTGAAATTGCATGTACCATCGTTGTTGTTGGCTTGGTTCCATTGAGCAAAGAGATTTGGGAATTGAGCAGCCATCTTCTGCGCAATAATTTCTGCCAGCTCGGCAGTTGCTATCTGGTGTTCGCGTCGAGGAGGCATTCTAAAAGAGGAAAACATGAAAGGAAACAAATAAAATGGTATTGGGTAAGAATAGGATGTTACAATCACCGACCATAATCACGGTTGATGGTCATTTATTTGAATCATGAAGCAAACAAACAACACCAAGGCTGAATCAAAGCAATTAGATCCTCATAGTGTATCGCGAAGACATGCTCACCTATAAGTGGACACTCACCCCAAGAGTTCCCAGGTAAGAGTGACTGGTCCGATTATGTGGATTTGTACAAACACTCTAACCTTAGACAGAAAACCCAGGGTACAGGCATTCACTCTTCCAGTTCGCACGTGTTCACACTATTTAGGACCCAAAACTTTTGGCGAGAGTTTTGAAAATTCAAAGGGGTTCAAAACCTTATAACAAAGGGTTGAAAACCTTACAATAGAGGGTTCAAAACCTAGTAATCAATCATCCTAGAACAGATGATTAGTTTTCAAGGCGGTTTTGAAATTTATGTTCTTGTTGTGGTCGTCGCCTAAGGATAGGTGACGGTCTTGTTTTATGACTAAACACAAGTAAACTCACGTTAGGGTCCTAGGAAGGTTATAGACTAGGTCAAAGCATTACTAGTAACCTAATTCCCTATAACCATTGGCTCTGATACCATCTTTTCTGTCACACCCCGACCACGAAGAACACACAAATCGTGGCGGAAACATCGGGGAGTGTTGTAACAGAATCAATTGTTCAAATCGATGGTAAATGAAGTTTCGTTTTATTAATCAAACATGAAAGTTTACATTGCTTTAAACAAGAACCAAAGAATACATAACATAATTTAACTAGTTCTTGTCTCGTTTTAAGTCACTAAGGCACAGGTCCGCCTAAGTATGTCTTGATAAGTCCTATGCATCATCTCCTAAAAACACATGTGAAAATAGGTACGTCAGCATAAAAATGCCTGTGAGATACATTGGTTTTGTGAAAACGGGATTCATGACTTATGTTTGAGAAAATGTTTAGTCATCAACTTTGTAATTTGCTTTGTCTTGTAATTCATTTGAAAAACGATAAGATCAGATGATATGTATAAATAAGAGAGCACTGTGTGATTAAACGGATAACCATGTAAAATGAGTTTGTAAAAACAATGTCTCATGAAAAGTGTGTTATTTGTATAAAATGTCATATGTCTCAAATTGAAATGATTCAAATAACGCTACGATATGCAATACCATACAAACACTTATATATAGGAAGTACCAGCGGCGTATCCACCATGCTTGTATCATATTACACACGCCTCGTTACTTAATCACTTACTCAAACCAAACCATCAAGATGAAATGTTTAACAACGGTAGAAATGTTTATGTATAGCCAAATGTCTATTGTCAAATGTAAATCATGTCAATGGATACAACAGTTCACACGGTTCAATGGTTACAAACGGTTCATATAATCAAACGGGTTTAGACGGTTCACATAGTCAAATGGTCACAACGGTTCAAAATGTAGCATAATGTGTTCATATGCTGGATGAGCATATGCAACAGAAATGCAATGTAAAACAATGTACTAAGTACGCACACAATGGGCATACATAGCATGTAATGTAAGACGATGTACTAAGTACGCACACAATGGGCATACATAGCATGAAATGTAAAGCGATGTACTAAGTACGCACACAATGGGCATACATAGCATGTGATGAAAAACGATGTACTAAGTACGCACACAATGGGCATACATAGCATGAAAATGTAATGTAAAGTGTTGTGCTAAGTATGCACACGATGGACATACATAGCATAAACACAATGAAATCATGTACTATATATGTACTATCGAACATAGCAAGTATATGATGTGAAAACAGGAAAGCATGAAAGTAACAGATAGGCACATGTGTTTCACCCCAAAACAGTTTAGAAAACAGTAAAAGAGGGGTTCAATGTACTCACCTGTGATTGCTTTGGAGTTCTTGTATAATAACCAGATAATGCTAAAGATCACGGGATATCAAACGGCACCTAATAGGTAGCTATGTTAATATACCGGACCAAATCGGAAGGATCGGATAGTATGTGGGTTCGTAAACCAAACGAGTATGGAGACTCGTGTATTATGGTTTAACAAAGCCTACACACTAAAATGAAACCTAACCTAAGTGCTTACGGCCCATCACGACCCGTTTAGGTAGCTTATGCTACCCTAACGCGTCGTTCGCGTAGAACGCGTTCGGAACGCCTAACATCGCGACCACAAGGTATAACCTCGGAAGGTTATAGCTATGATCACCTAATGTGTTTGGTCGGATCCTAATGATCGACCAAATGGGTCGGGTTCGAAAGTATAAGCGATGGTTTAGATCGCTTACCTTACGACCCTATATAAGCACTAAACTAAAAGTGACGAGCTAAGCATGTTAAAACATGCTTAACTAAGTTTAGAAAACAGGTTTGGCATCAAATCAAACGGCTTTGATGCTCACGAGTAGTTTGGTTACAAAATACGCAAGAATGCGCATTTTGGCCGAAACTACGACTCGTCACTGAGCCTAGATAACGTGGTGACCAGTAGGTATAGTCACTACGGACTATAACCATCGTGATCACGCTCACGTTATGAAGTTCCATGAACTTCGCATCGACCATAAGCTGGTCAATGCAGAAAGTCAACAAAACGTTGACTTTCGGACTCGAAAAGCGATAAAACAACGAAAGAATACTTACGGAGGGTCCCCGAATGCTAATCTAGATTAAAGAAACTCAGGTATGAAGCAATACTTCAACTTAGAGCTTTTAGATCTGATTCTTGTGATTTTTACACAAAAGGGGGGGGGGTATTTATAGGAAAAGTGGAACCGTTAGGATCGTTTATCGAATGTCGTGCCACGATCTCGTGCGTACACTTGTCGAAATGTTGAGGTAAGTCAGAAAATGCCCCTTGGCTCTTGATTGGGTGAAAGGGCATCGCCCCTTGATCGAACGAAAGGCCAACTGCATTAGTTGCATACATTGAATCTGTCTGACAGTCTCACGCGGCCCGCCTCAACATTTAGGCAAAACTCACGCGGGCCGCCTGAAGCTTCTGATCTGCACATACTTTCAAAAATGGCAGTCTTGGTCCCTATTGCGTATTTAAGCCATCTCCGACACTTCTAAGGCCCGTAAAGCCAACTTTATGGCCCTAAAATGATGCCTAAACATTGTGGACATGAAACATGCTCAAAAATGTTCCGGATGTTGGTTCGTTTGGCCGTACGATCCTGATGTTCGCTTAATTACGACGGAATGCGCATAAGCGTGAAAGACGATCCAAATGACGCGACGAATGGATTTCTCTTATGCCAAACACTAAGGCATAATATTAGGATGATTACATAATTTTTTTTGATGTCCGGATGTATTCAGAACGTAAGTTATGCGCGAAAGTGCAAACTTGTGCACTTTTTGACACTTTTAGTCCCTGAATGTTCCAAAAGTTTGTTTTAACATACCAAACCCCTCAAAGCCTATTCCTAAGCTATGTAAAGGATATTTATGGTATGTTTAACTTATGGACATGTTCCGGAATGTTTGTTACAGTTCAAATTGACATACTTTCGCCGTTTGTCAAGTTTAGTCCCTGTAAGCGAATTAACTTGTTTTTGCCATACCAAAGCCTTCAACACTTATTTCTAAGTTATGTAAAGGTTATTTAAGGTATGTTGAGTATATGTTGATGTTCCGGAGTATTTGTCGCATTAAACTGAGTACGTTTACGCACCAGGTTGCGTATAATTCTCCAGAGAGCGATGTAAAGTTTGAAATTGAACTAGAATTGATATATGCAATAGATACACATATTTATACAAGATCCCAAGTATGAAATACGATATTTCATCGGCTTGGTATTTGTTTGATGGTCGCGGTGACACAGGTGTCACAGGTTACACCGAAGAACCCGTCTGAGGTGCGTTCTTTCTCGGACTAGCGGGCTACTATCGTCGATTTATTGAAGGATTCTCTAAAATCGTTGTGCCGCTTACCGCTCTCACTCATAAAGACAAGCCTTTTGTTTGGGGAACTAAACAAGAGTCTGCTTTCCAAACCCTCAAGCATATGCTCTGCAATGCTCCTAACCTCGCTTTACTCGACGGAAACGACGACTTTATAGTCTATTACGATGCCTCGAACCTTGGTCTTGGTTGTGTTCTTATGCAACGAGACAAGGTTATCGCTTACGTATCTCGCCAGCTCAAGATCCACGAGAAGAACTATACAACCCATGTCCTCGAGCTAGGCGCCGTTGTTTTTGCGTTAAAGATTTGGCGACACTACTTGTATGGTACCAAGTGTACGATCTTTACCAATCATAGGAGCCTACAACATATCTTTGACCAGAAGTAAATTAACATGCATCAACGCCGATGGGTAGAACTTCTCAACGATTACGACTGTGAGATTCGTTACCACCCAAGCAAAGCAAATGTTGTTGCCGACGCTCTCAGCAGGCAGAGTTATCAGCATAGCATCCGCAATATTCCAGCCCAACATCATCTCGAAACCCTTATTCGTGACGCCCAGCATGCTTGTTTTAACGAGCGCATTTTGAAGAAGTGTAACACCTCGAAAATTCATGTCCAATATTATATCGACACGTGTCATCGACTTAAAACGTGTAAAGGATTGAATTAGAGGGATTAAAGTTGACAAACAAGGAATCTATGTGTGTAAAAGGATTCAAAGTGTCGAAAATGAATAAATATATCTTTCAATAACCCTACATGATGTTTATACCCTTAAATGACTAAATCATGGATCATACGAAGCTAATTGTGAAAGAAAGTAAGGAATTACAAACTACAGGGGCTAAATGTGTCAACATGTTTAAAGTATACCTCTGAGTGATCTTTTAGCAAACTTGAAGCTTTGTAATGATAAATTATACTCACAAGAATGTGTGATAAAAATTTCACAAGATTTCAATTAAGTATTAGAAAGTTATGACAATATTCGTATACGAAGGGTTAAAAGCGTCAATATTGAAATTTAAGACTTTTTGGTGAATGTATGAATAACCGGGGACTTAACAAAGTTGGTTTATGACTTGGGGTCCTTAAAAGTCATGTTTGGGGGTTAAAAGTGCAAGAATCAAAGTTAAAACCACCTTTTGGAAGGATCAGGGACCATTTGTGCAAATTTTGAAACTTTGTAACCGGATCAGATCCTCACACGGGGCGCGTAAGGTCTCTATGGAGCCTTACGCGGGCCACCTGAGTCACCGAGTATCAGAAAATTAGCACAGCTGCCTGTACAGCCTGTTTAACCGACTTATGGAGGTTGTTTTTGATACTTGGGGCTTGTTTGATGGTTTTAAAGGGTCTAGGGACACTTGTAATCATCTGGAATCAATCTTAGACTTGCTTGGCATGATCTAGAGGCATCAAGAAACCTATATAAGGGTCATGACTTGGGTTCTTCAAATTGCTCATTCCCTTGAAAGTTCATAACTCACTTCTCGGAGGTTCCTAGAGCTAAAGCACCTTTCCTAGTGATCATTAGTCGTGCTTAGGACTATTGTAAGTATGTTTAACCTCCTTTAATTTAGTTTTGCTTAGTTAATTAGCGTAAAGTCAAACCGTCGTAATTAAGATTTGACTTTGTCATTACTCTTAATTTCTCCAGTCAGATTTTAATTTAAAAGTACCTATGAGTTGGTAATTATGTGAGTAATAAACCCTTCAAAGGTCACCCTCTGATTCCCACTCTAATTAGGTCAATTGTCGAGTCAAACTTGATTATAAAAAAGTCAACAGAAAGCTAATTTTCAAATAAATGCATAATTAGCAATGTAGAAGCTATGCAACCTGTTTTGACATTAGTATAACTTGGTAATTAATGTAAGAACATGTCTAAACATGTTCAACTCGATAATTTTCAGTTTAGGCTCGGTTCCGGACCGAAAGTCGCATATAATTTGACTTATGCTTTGACTTTCAGTTCTGACCCATTTGAGCATGACTTAGGAATGCCTTAGAGCCTTAATAGGACCAAGTTACCTATAAGTATAACCCTCTGAGATTATACAACTTGGTTCATTAGTTATCCGATTCATATGCATGATTCCGTTAAATGCTTAAATGTTGACTATTATGCCCTTATCATCTTAAAATATGATTTTTGATAAAGTGAAAGAATAGAAACCTTAACTACTGATTTATAGACTTGTCCCTAAAATTTGACATCAGTTTGAGGTCTAGATTAGGAGTTATGCTTATTAGCGTAAATAAGAAGCTTTTTAGTAATTAAACCGAATAATTAGCATATAGCCTATCTAAACCTAACTTTTGATACCAAAATTTTTACCCACTGATGTTATATAATATTTTGGGATTTTTGAAAATTTTTATTTATTTTTAGGCTGAGCATAACATAGAGTTCTAAGCTTAATTCGGTAATTGCCAGTTTTGCCCTTTTGGGCTATAAAATGAGTTTTACAAATCCTTTTGACCCCAAACCTTTTTTTACTGTCTAATATGATAAATAAAGTATTTTGAGCCTTCTGGAATAATAAAATTTTTAGCTTTCCTTTGAAAACCCGTAAATGGTTCCAAATCGCCTTTTAAAGCGTTTTTAACGCGTAGTATGCATTAAAACCATTTTATAAATGTAAGGTTTGATGCCTACTGATATTTTTAGTAAATATTTACATTCTAATAGTAAGCAAAGGTCTTAAGCTCAGATTTCCAATTTTGACCTTTTAGGCTTATGTGAAATTACCAAAATACCCTTAAGATGCATAGTTTGGTTATAAAGGATACATTTCACATATAAGATATACTGTTGGATCGTCGTTGACCCTGAATGATTCGATCAGAAGAGTTGTTTATCCAATTCAAAGGCGGAATCAGTGAATTAGACGCTCAAACTAAGTATAATGCTTCTTGTATTAATTCTGACAATGTTTACAACCTGGAAGCAAATCGGCAGCACTTCGTTACAAGTTCCGAGCCGTTACCAAATGAACTAACCATGCACCTATATATAGTGTTCCTGGTTCACTCCAAGTGACTGTCATATAAGCGAACCTGACTGGTCCGCTTATGTGAACAACCAATAAGCGAATCTGTCTAGTCAATGTGGTTCGCTTATAGGTACCATGTACATATAAGCGGACCTCTTTGGTTAACCAACACTTTTCTGTTCTCGAACCTCGTGCACTGGTTATTCTAACCTATTCTATCCTATTACATAATACAAGACGAAGTCAATAGACGTAGTACACCAACAGACTCCCCCTCGGATATTGACGAAGTCTTCCGTGAACATTCTCTGTTATGCCACCTCTTCAGTCTTGATCATCTTTGCCAACTTGTTCAGATTGTAACAATATAAGTATCCTTCAATCTTTCTCTTTGATCATCTTTACAACTTCATCATCAGTAGGCTCCCCCTCTCGTCAAGCTTCCGTGCTTTTATGGATCGACACCTAGCTTTTCCGCTACAAGCTCATTCTCTCTTTCAGCTTGTCATCAGACTCCCCCTCAGACTTTGCTTTTGGGATCGTAATCTGGATCTTTCCTGCAATTACTCATACAAATGATAAGTAACAACATTTTAACAAACATCAAACAAATCCTCTAATCTACTCCCCCTATCAAAAAACTTCAGAGATTTAGCAGTTTTAGCAAACAGGATTGTAAACTGAATCTATTTAACTGATTTTAACAATTTGAGCATCCAAATCCTTCACGGTTAATCATCCAAGCCCAAATCAATAACCTTGGAGATATCACAAACTCTTTTTGAACTTTTCTTGATATTTCAAGTTTCAAATTAATGAACTTGTTTTATTTTCAGAAACACAATCAGCTTACTTAGATTTTGAAACTCAGCAACTCAGACATCGGTTTATCAAAAATAAAGCAGAAATCAAAATCTTTTTGTATTTTCTGAAAAAATAAAGCAGTAAAGAAATATGTACAAACATATTTACAGAAAATATTTTTGTTTGAGTATGCGTCAAAGGATCATATCAGTTTTTGAGAAGTCACAAGTACCGTTGAGCTTAGATACACATTAAGAATTAAACAATTCACTTAGATTGTCGATATACTGATCCATTTAAATTTTCATACAAATTTCAACTGATTCAGGATACGATTTAGATGTTTTAAGAACTTAAACTCATTCATGTGTCCCACCTCTTGAATATACTCCCGTATCTAGAATCCCAGATATTCAGTCTTACAGGTGAGTATACCACAGATGATATCTGTAAGGGGTTAGATGCGAAATCGTGAGAGCTCAAGTCAGAACTTCCGTTCAGCAGAGAGATGACGGCTCGACTTTTGGTGTGTCCCCTTTAGAGGATCTTTTAATTACAACAGCAGCGACTATCAATTTTATTGTTTCATCAGCTTGCTGAGGGCGATGCTATGTTTCAAGCATTTGCAGAAAGTATTATTCGGGGACTAGGTCAGTACTTCCATACAGCAGAAGTCCCGGAATAATACCCCAGATATCACTGAGTATAAAGACCTAGTATCTCAGAATATGGGACCTTTCAAACGAGATTTCAGGGGTTACCTATATATTCAAGTAGTGTTCCCCACAAAATAAGCAAGTGTTTGAATTTAGGTTTATATCCCGAAAAAGTTTACTAAGTGTATAAAAACCTATCGACATATCATCAGTGAGACTGTTTAACGCTATATAATCATTACATTTCTTTAGCATACTTTAACTGTCTACTGATGTACTATCATTTCCTCTTTTTACGCACAACTCAAAATTTTTGAATTTTATCATGTTTTTGAATTTTTCAAATTTTCTAATGTTTTTGTATTTTCTAACAATTTTTCTCCCCCTAAAATGCAAAACCATTAAAAATTTTGACAACCCGATACTGATAGCTTTGTCTCGCCATCCATTTTCTGCATCTCATGCTCTGTTTTGCAGAAAATATAACATATAGTATCCCCATGATTTACAACCCATTGATTTTGACAGTTAGAAAACTGTGCTTCAATCTGTGATAGTAATCATGCTTGTTCAGCCGTGAGGGTTTCGGCGTAGTCACTCAACACTTATTCAAAACAAACTAACATCAAACATCACAATCATCAACCAAACAAACAAACAACAAACAAGCAAACAACAATCATCAAACACAATTCAAATTTATACAAAACAACAAACAAACTCCCTGTCTGACCAAAACCAGGAATCTTCAACCTCTTCCTGTGCAACACCCTCACAATCTTCATCAGCATTTAGCACCTGCACATTCAAACTTTATCAAATACTCAAACAATTTGACATAAAAAAAAAATTCAATCAATAAAGATGCTGATTTATGCTTCACGATAAAGGAAGCTCCGGCAATTCCAACCGCTTAATCAAACATGGTGTCAACCCAGGCCTCAGCAGCCTTAGTTGTAACCTTGATTCTAGCAACCTGAATTTTAAAGTTTTCAGCCTTGAGCGGTGGAAAATTTGCATCATAGGCAACCAATACTGAATCCTCAGACGTTTTCACCTCAGAAGTTGAACTTATTGTTTCAGTTTTTGATTTCCAAATTTGTTTCTGTTTCTCATCTTTTATCAAATCAACACGTTTCTTAACACTCCACACTTGACTTGTTGGTGTTCCTCGTTTGTAAAAATTTGTCTGTTTTTTAATCTTTTGTTTCTGAGCAACACGTGGTTTCCAAAACTCTTGAGGTTTTGTCATATCGACAAATGTTCTCCAACTCTGTGTTGTTCTCAATCTGGGTGTGTGAAAATTCCAGGTCTGTCTAGAATTGAACCTGGTCAGGTTTGATTTCCAATTTTGATTTGAGGTAAACTTGTTTGTAGTATACCTCCAAGTTTGTCTCGAATCAAATCTGGTTGACCTTAGTTTCCCACTCTCAGAGTTCTGTTCTTTAACATCAACAGGCTTTGGATTTGGACATTTTCGTGCAACATGTCCAATTTTATCACATTTAAAACAAACTTTCTTTGAAACATCCTTTGCCTGATGTTGTTTCTTTTTCATAGCCTCAAACTCTGCATTAGACTGTTGTCCAATTTTGAGTTTTTCTTCTTCTGTGAAACTCTTCCCTTGAATAAAACTCATTTTTGTCTGAAAATTTGGCATTTCAGTTCTGTTCTGATTTTGTTTATTCTTATAACCTAAACCAGCTTTCATGTTTCTCTTCTTAGAACCAGGCTTGTTATAAGAACCTTTGTAACCTCTACCAGCAAACTTCGAAATCTCAGACTTTTGAATCTCAACCATTTTGAAAACTTTATCGACCTTTTCTGAAATCACATTCTGAATCGGGAACACGACATCTAAGAATAGTTTGTTCGATCCAATCATGGTATAAACCAATCCTTTTGAATCATCATTCAAATTCTTCTCGGATTTTGTGTCTTTCAGATATCCATCATAAAGATTTCCTTTATCTTCATCCTGTGATTCAGATTTACCTTTTGTAGACTCATCTTTCAAAACACTATCAACCACCTTACTCACCACCTCTGAATCATTAGCATCATCAGTTTTGGTGTAAATCACATTGATACTTTCAGGTAATTGGTCAGCTATGTTTAAACCCTTTGCCACCTTTTCCTCATCATAAAAAGTATAATTGTCTCTCAATGGTGGTGGTACCTGATGAAATTCTGAACCAATACCCTTTTTACAATCATTAGTATCTTTGTCATCTGGTGTGATATTGAAAATACGTTCGAGAATGTACGAAGAGTTATGATAACTTTGAAGTTTTGTAACAATCTTTTCTTTTTCAGCCAAGACTTGTTTAAGATTAGCAATTTCATCAACACGCTTGTTTAATTCAATTTGCTTTTCTTTAAACTGTCTTTCATACATTTCTTTGGTTGTTAAAGTTTCAGACAATCTTTGATCAAAACTTTTGACTTGACTCTTCAAAGTATCATAAGCTTCTTGTACTCTCTGACTTGACCATTTTAAAGAATCATACTGTTTTTGTAACTCTAGAAACTTAGATTCTTTCTTAATGCAATCAACACATTTTGTGTCACATTTTTCTTTCAAAACCTTATTTTATTTTTCAAAATCATGACATTTCTGTGTTAATTTCTCAACTTTTAATTTTAAACTTTGCTCTGTGTCAATCCTTTCTTTACATTTCAGTTTTAAAGCGTTTTCAAGTTTGTTCATTTCATTATCTTTTGTTTTTATTATTTCTTCTTTTTCAGTACAGGCTTCGCACTTTTCAATGCAATTCCTGCACTTGTTTTCCTTTTCTATAACCAATTCAACATTTGATAATTCAGAAGATTTTATTACCTCAGTGATTGACACCTCGGCGTGCTCAGCTGCCTTTGTCTCCTGTATCTTCTCAACTTTTTCTTCCATCTCTTTCGGCTTCTGTTCTTCCTCAGCTTTTTGATTCTCTTCACCAGCAAGCTTTGCAATAGTCTTTACTTCTTCAATCATCTTCTTCAACTCTTCTTCTTTTCTCTTCTTCATCTCTACCACCTTCGGTAGACTTGCTTCAAAGACTTCTCTCAACTTGTTCATCAACTCTGGCAGATAGCTTTTATCAGAAAGCCTTTTTGTGTTGAAAGTACGCTCACTTGGAAACACATTGGTTACAACATCAAAATCAACTTTTGACGGATCTACCACTGGATTACCCTGTGGATCCAAGTAACACTCCAACTCTTCATTCCATCTCTTGGCTCTTTGTGCTTCTTGAAATGGTTCATACAGCTTGCCAATATCCCATCTTGCACTGTCTCTTCTCCACCAGGTATCATGATCATCTTTTGCAACAAATGCATAACCAACAGCATTTTGTTCTGGAAGAACTTCTTTGCTCCAGTCATAACCTTCATCATCATAAATGACTGCAAGAGCCCTTGATTTTTCTTCCTGCTGTTTCAACCTTGGTGGTTCAGACTTACTTTGATGTTAAATAGCTTTCTTGTAATAATCTTCGTTGAACGGGTTTTCAGAATCATCAGCAACATACGAATTTATGCACTCGCGCTTGAAGTGACCTTTTTGTTTGCATTTGAAACATGTCACTTTGGATTTATCAAAACCCAGTTCGGTAGATGGCCCTCCAATTGACTTCCTCCCCGTAATCTCCATGAACCGCTGTGCTCGACGAACTGCACTGGCCATGCACCATCTGATATCCATCAGTTCCATCTCCCCGGGGTCTATTTGATCATACTCTTCTTTTGTCAAATTGGTATTTCCAATCTTCCCTGCGACGAGGCCTTCATACGATTCCAGTACAGTTGCTAAGAAAACCATCTGTTGTTTTGCTGATTCTTCACTGAAGTTCTGCCCATTCTTTAAATCGATTGCGATATTACACTGAAATACAATCTTTGAAGCAGATTGGTCTGAAGTGTTTGAAGAAGAACCACTGTGAAAACCACTGTGAGGACTTTCATTGTTGACTCAGTTCGAACTTTCTGCAGAAAATGTTGTTTTTGGAGAACCAGCATTTGGTATATTTCCTCTGATATAAAGCTCCACATTCTGCTGATAAACTGAACTGTTGACTTTAGATCTCTTTAACTCCAATTCATGACTTTCAAGCCTTTCAATCAGCAAATCAATCTTTAAATCATCTGGCTTGATTGTATTCTTCAGCATAAGAGCAAAATATTGCCATTCTTGACCATTTGGCAATGAATCAAAGAATTTATCCACCATCAAATCTTCATCATAATTGATTCCATGTCTGGTCAACTCCATTTTCAGATGTCCAAATCTCTCTAGCATTTTACAAACAGATTCATTTTTCATACAGCTGAATAAATCAAACTCTCTACGCAACAACTTCTTCTTGTTTTTGACAATCTCATTACTCCCAATACACTTTCTCTCCAATGCTTCCCACAATTTCTTTGAGGTTTTTTCTTGTTCAAGCAATGAGATAATATCCTCTCTCACTGACTGTTTGATTAACGTTATCATTCTGTATTCAGCAACAACATTCTTTACATCTTTTTCTGAAAAATCTTTCTCCTCGATTAACTCTCCTTCTGCTTTCTCTGGTGCTTGATATTCAGTTACTAACTTTAACCAGCTTTCAGGAGCGAAAGCTTTCACCCATCCTTCAAATCTGTTTTTCCACCAATTATAATCTTCAACTTTCATCAACTTTGGTGGCTTCTGTTGGCTTCCGTACATGTTTTCGAACTACAAATTATCCGAAATCTCTTTTGAATATTCTTTCAACTCAGATCTTCTATCTGGCGATTCGGGAGTGAACGCGTTGTAGAATGTATTGTAGAATTCTTCACCGTTGTTCGACATTTTTGATCACCTGAAAGTCAATAACCTGGAAGCAAACAAACAAACTTAATCAGTTCAAACAATATCAAGTAATTTGAAATATACTAACACTCGATTGTCGTGAAATAATCTTGATACTTGGACGAAAACCAGATTGAACGAATGAGCGAAACCAGATTGGTCAAATAAGCGAACCAATAACTCTGACCGAATAAGCGAATCTCTATTGGACCAAATAAGCGGATCAGTTAACGTTCGTACGAGCGGACCAGAACTGTTCTTTTGAGCGAACCTAAACTTGTCTGTTCAAGTGGACCAGAAACAGTTCATAAAAGCGGACCGGCAATGTATGTTTGAGCGAACCTAGTTATGTCTGTATGAGCGAACCAGGTAGAGTTTGTTCGAGCGGACCTAGCCAGAATGTGGCCAAATAAGCGAACCTGACAGGTTATTTCGAGCGAACCAGTTGTATTTCGAGCGAACCTATCAATGAATTACGAGCGGACCTGTCAACTTATGTACACAGGAGCGAACCTATCTACAGTCCGGAAAAACGAACCTACATCCGAAGACTGTTTTGTCCATTTTTAGTTCGAATTTTAGTCTGAAAGTTTCAAGGGTTTGTTATTGTCCACTAATACACAATCTGTGAAAAATTTGTCCGATTTTAATCGTGGAAACTTGTCCGAATAGAAAAAGAAGGTGTAGAAGACAGAAAACGGATCAAATTTGAGCTGAACTCTTCCTCCTGTGCTCTGATACCACTTGTTGGATCGTCGTTGACCCTGAATGAGTCGATCAGAAGAGTTGTTTATCCAATTCAAAGGCGGAATCAGTGAATTAGACGCTCAAACTAAATATAATGCTTCTTGTATTAATTCTGACAATGTTTACAACCTGGAAGCAAATCGGCAGCACTTCGTTACAAGTTCCGAGCCGTTACCAAATGAACTAACCATGCACCTATATATAGTGTTCCTGGTTCGCTCCAAGTGACTGTCATATAAGCGAACCTGATTGGTTCGCTTATGTGAACAACCAATAAGCGAATCTGTCTAGTCAATGTGGTTCGCTTATATATACCATGTACATATAAGTGGACCTCTTTGTTTAACCAACACTTTTCTGTTCTCGAACCTCGTGCACTGGTTATTCTAACCTATTCTATCCTATTACATGATACAAGACGAAGTCAATAGACGTAGTGCACCAACATATACCCTACTGATATAACTTCGTAAATTAAGTATTTCTACTGATTACATCAGACCCGAAACTCAGAATCATATTTAAACCTTTTTATAACCTTTTTTTAAATGACCAAAATGCCCTTACGAGGCGTAATTTGAGTTTAATTTCATTTTGGGCATAATAGAAGATATCTTTCTGATGTCACAACATATTTAAGGCATATTAACTTAGGAAACTTGTATACGACTCTTATGGTTACTCGTTACGCACTTTTCGCGTTCGGGTCGGCTTATGTAACTAATTTACACATATTAGCCGAAACGGGTCAAATCATATCATTTTTGTCTCAAAATCTAGAATGTGATTAAGTTACCCATATTAAAAAAGTATTCAAGCTTGTCGGGTCAAAACCACATTCTAAACCGGTCTTCGCTTTATCATGCGTTTGAACTGTGTTTTCCTTTTGAAAACAAACCGGTCTAAGTCTAAGCTTAATTAAAGACCCGTTAGGATTCTAGTAGGTTATTAAAAACCTTCGTTCCAGATTAGGAGCCCAGTAAAAGCTACGTGCACTTGCTGTATTTGATTTATACTTTGCTCAGGTAAATACCCTTAACTTATTTTCCCTATACGGGCTTGGGATACGGTACTATAAAAGTGCCGCTTGGTCGGGTTTGTGTAGTCATTTAAATCGGATTGTGATTAATGTATTTGCATGACCCGTTTGATATGTATTATTTGGTGTATGGCCCTTGGGGGTTAAATGACCTTGTCCCGGATATCCTTGGCATAATTCAAAGAAATGGCCACGACCTAAGCACGGGGTGTAGGCGTACACCTGACAGATGCATTATGTAAAAACTGGTATCCCACTTAAAGGAATCTACCTTGTGGGCATTATACCTGTGGCGTGTCAGTTAACTTAAGTCCGGCCTTACAAACCGGCCCTAACGGACGACAAATGAATAAAACTGTATACAAGGTTATTTTAATTGTCCTAAGTTATAAAAATATTTTTGCCGAAGTGCATTCAAATCAATTTTTAAACTCTTTTCAAAATGAGTCAGTTAAGTTGTATTTACCAGTGTAAACTGACGTATTTTCCAAAAAGGTTAAGTGCAGGTACTAGACGAAATAGGCTGGCTACTCCAGGCATCATTACTCAAGTCTCGCAAGCTTTAGATGTCAAGTCTGTTGAACAGTTTTCCTTTTTATTTGATACGCCTGTGGATCTGTTTCGACTATTTTGTAATACTTAAACATTACAATTTATTCAGTTGAAATAAATCTATCTTTTGCTTCCGCTGTGCATTTATATGTTGTGTTGTTTGACTATGATGATATCAATTACGTTACGATACTCCCCACCGGGCCCACGGTGACACGTGGAAAATAGGGGTGTGACAGGTTGGTATCAGAGCCAACACTGAGTGAATTAAACAATAGCCTTTTGTGTTTAATCTCAGTTACATAATTGCACATTCTCGAGTCTAGACAAGAACTTAGGACTAATCCTAATTCGTTTTGTTTTGTCTTTGATTTATTTCTTGTTATTTTTCTGATTGGCCCTTGCATGGGTAAATCATTTCAATTAGAAGTCCCATTTAGGCCAACCATTCCTATTATAATATCATTCTTTTTATAAGATCTACCATTAAGATAAAATGACAAAATCTAAAAGGACAAGACCTAGCCACGTGTCACCTTAAGACAGGGCCAAGATGGTAGTTCCTCAATTAGATTCAGATCCTTGTTAACATCTCAAATTAGGATTGTTCTGCGTTTAAATATTGAAAAGAATCTTAAAGGTAAAACCTAGCCCAAATGTCATTGCAGACATGGCCAAGATGGTAGAACCTATCTAAAGGATTCAAAACCTTATTAATATCTGAAAGCATAAATTAATATGCTTGACAAAGTGTGATTCGATAAAAACACATAAGTCATTCTTAAAAGGGGTTATTCTAAATTCCCTTAATAATATAATCATCCCTTAAGGATGAAGTGCCCACGGGCTATAATTAACGTCCTCTAGGACTAAAGACAGTGGTAGCCTACAACTCCTTGTCAAGAAAAGGTAATGAACCTTGATTCAAACCTTAATGCCTCGATTCCATAAAAATCTAGGCTTATAAATTAGACTTGTCTACGTGACTAGGCCTTTTGTGCTATTATTTATAATTTAGGGTTATGATAAAAATCCTGAATAATTAACTAAAATGTGTATTAAAAACCATGTTTAATAAATCGTCTAAAACGATGAAACTGTATAAATTTCTATATAAACCTTGCCCTTGTTTTCTTTTATGTAGCAATTAAAGCTACATGGCTAGGTCGGAGGAAGTGAACAGTCATCCCCTGGAAAACCACGATGATGATAGGATTAATATAACCAGAAGAGAGCTCCGTACCCTGATTGATACAGCTGTATCTAAAGCTGTAGAGGAGCAATTCAAGGAGTTTAGTTGAACTCATAGTAGAACTTCTTCAGTACCCCACTCTAAGTCTGTTCCTAAGACTTATTCAGAAGCTCATAGCAAGCCACCCTCTAAGAAAGATGAACCTAAGAAAGAGGATGTCGAACATTCCTCAAACCAACACAGTGTTCCACCCAAGAGGATAGTGTTCGATGATGAGCCACGTACCAAGTCTTGTACTTGAAAGTACTTTGTTTCCTGCAAGCCCCGGGATTTCTAGGGGAGAAAGGAGCAATTGATTGTATGACTTGGTTAGATGAAATGGACACTGTTGTTGATATCAGCGGTTGTGCTGAAAGGGATATAGTGAAGTATGTATCCCAATCATTCAAGGGAGAGGCACTGGCATGGTGGAAGTCTCTCATTCAAGCTGCTGGGAAGATTCCACTCTACAATATGTCATGGGAGCAGTTTGTTGTTCTCATAAAAGAGAATTATTGTCCACAACATGAAGTGGAAAGGATTGAGTCAGACTTCTTATCACTGGTAATTAGGAATCTAGATTGCCAAGCCTATCTTACCAGTTTTAACACCATGTCTAGACTGGTTCCTTACCTTGTGACACTAGAACCCAAGATGATTGCTCGCTTCATTGGGGGTCTAGCCCTAGAAATCAAAGCCAGTGTTAAGGCTTCAAGACCTGCTACTTTTAGATCAGCAGCTGTCTATCTTTATCCCTCACTTTAGATGCGGTCAGGCTAAGATCGCTCAAGAACTCTGAAGAGAGTAAGAGGAAGCGCGAGGAGGACAACTCACGAGGGTCGGAAAAGAAGCACAAAGGAAACACTGATTCCAAGAAGTTTGGGTCTGAAAAGAATAGTCAACGAACTGAGGAAAAGCCAAAGTGCACAACTTGCCAAAAACGCCACTTTGGAAAATGCAGGCTTGAGACCAAGTCTCAATCAGGACCACCTGCATGTGGGTTGTGCAAGTCTAAAGAGCACAAGACTATTGACTGCAAGAAGATTAAAGATGCTACCTGCTACGGCTGCAACGAGAAAGGGCACATTAAGACTAACTGCCCTAAATACGCCAAGAAACCTGAGGAAGCCAAGAAGACCAATGCTAGGGTCTTCCAAATGAACGCACAGGAGGCAATTCAGGACGACAACGTGATTACAGGTACTTTCTTCATAAATGATGTATATGCTAGAGTACTGTTTGATTCAGGCGCTGATAAGTCGTTCATAGATAACAAGTTTTGTAAATTGCTGAAATTACCTGTTAAAACCTTAAGTGTGAAATATGAGGTGGAGTTAGCCGATGGAACCTTAGAAACCGCCTCAACCATGTTAGATGGATGTGTTATGTCTTTTAGGAACCACTCTTTTCCTCTGTCCTTGCTTCCTTTGAAGTTAGCCAGATTTGATATAGTATTGGGCATGGATTGGTTATCGCATAACCAAGACCAGATCATCTGCAACAAGAAGCAAGTGGTGATTAAGACTCCGTCTGGGGAGTCACTTACCATTCAAGGAGATACCCAACATGGATTGCCTGAGCAGGTGGCTATGCTTAAGGCATCTAGATGCATGAAGAGGGGTTGTGTTATTTATATGGCACAAGTAACGGTCGACGAGCAAAAGCCCAAGATTGAAGATATTCCAGTCATTTCTGAATACCCCGAAGTTTTTCCTAAAGAACTACCTGGTTTACCACCAGATAGGAAAGTAGAATTCAGGATTGACATCATCCCCAGAGCAGCACCTGTTGCTAGAGCGCCCTATAGATTGGCACCAGCAGAGATGAAGGAATTGAGGATGCAGCTAGATGATTTGCTAGCCAAAGGTTTTATTAGACCTAGTTCGTCTCCTTGGGGAGCGCCAATCTTGTTTGTCAACAAGAAGGATGGATCAATGTGTCTATGCATTGATTACCGTGAGCTTAATAAGGTTACCATCAAGAACAGGTATCCTTTGCCCAGGATCGACGATATGTTCGATCAGTTACAAGGGTCAAGCTACTTCTCTAAAATTGATTTGAGGTCAGGTTATCATCAATTGAAGGTTAAAGATGAAGATGTACACAAGACTGCGTTTAGGACTCGCTATGGTCATTACGAGTTCTTAGTGATGCCTTTTGGGCTCACTAATGCACCTGCCGCATTCATGGATCTCATGAATCGCGTTTGCAAACCTTATTTGGATAAATTTGTCATCGTCTTCATCGATGACATCGTCATCTACTCAAAGAGTCAAGCTGACCATGAGAAGCACCTCCGTTGCATTCTGAAATTGCTTCAGCAAGAAAAGCTCTATGCCAAATTTTCGAAGTGTGAATTTTGGCTTCGTGAAGTCTAATTTCTTGGACATGTAGTTAGTGAGCGTGGTATCCAAGTAGATCCCGCTAAGATAGAAGCTATTATGAACTGGCAAGAGCCGAAGACACCTACGGAGATTCGCAGCTTCCTAGGACTGGCAGGATACTACAGGCGCTTTATTGAAAACTTCTCAAGAATTGCAGCACCCCTGACTTTACTCACTCGCAAGAATAGCAAGTTTGACTGGGGGCCTAAGCAGCAAGAATCTTTCGATATTCTAAAGCAGAAGCTGAGCAATGCTCCTGTACTGACATTGCCTGATGGAATTGATGAGTTTGTAGTATATTGTGATGCATCACACACCGGGATGGGGTGTGTGCTTATGCAAAAAGGCAAGATTATTGCCTATGCTTCACGTCAGTTAAAGGTGCACGAGAAGAATTACACCACCCATGATTTGGATTTGGGTGCCGTTGTATTCGCACTAAAACTGTGGAGGCATTACTTGTATGGAACTAAGTGTGTGATCTATTCTGATCACAAGAGCCTTCAACATCTGTTTAATCAGAAGGACTTGAATATGAGGCAGCGACGTTAGATGGAAACATTAAATGATTATGAATGTGAGATAAGATACCATCTAGGCGAGGCCAACGTAGTCGCAGATGCCTTGAGTAGAAAAAAAGAGTGAAGCCAATAAGAATCAATGCCAAAGGCATTGAAATCAAGAATAGCTTGAATGAAAGGTTGTTAGCTGCACAAAAGGAAGCTGTGTTAGAAGCTAACTATCCTGATGAGAAGCTAGGAGTAACTGAAGAGCAGTTATCCTATGGTAAGGACGGAATCCTAAGGTTAAATGGACGAATATGGGTTCCTGTTTATGGAGGACTTCGGGATGTTATCCTCCAGGAAGCCCACAATTCCAAATATTCCGTTCATCCTGGAGCTGATAAGATGTACCAGGATCTAAAGGCGAATTATTGGTGGATAGGCTTGAAGAAGTTTATAGCTGCCTATGTGGCTAAATATTTGACGTGCGCTCAAGTTAAAGCTGAACATTAAAAGCCGTCAGGTATGCTGCAACAGCCTGAAGTTCCCACCTGGAAGTGGGAAATGGTGACGATGGATTTCATCTCCAAGTTGCCAAAGACTAATAAAGGAAATGATACTATTTGGGTGATAGTAGATAGACTGACTAAGTCCGAACATTTTCTACCTATTAAGGAAAATTACAGTTCTGACACGTTAGCCTAGTTGTATGTTGATAAGATTGTATCTCTGCATGGAGTACCAGTGGCTATTATCTCTGACAGAGATACCAGATATACATCACACTTTTGGAAAAGTTTCCAATAGTCTTTGGGCACGCGCTTAAATTTCAGTACGGCTTACCATCCTCAGACGGATGAGCAGAGTGAGCTTACCATTCAAACTCTAGAAGACATGCTACGTGCATGTGTGATTGATCTAGGTGGTAGTTGGGATAAGCATCTGCCATTGATTGAGTTCTCCTATAACAATAGCTACCATACCAGCATTCAGGCTACGCCTTTTGAGGCATTATGTGGTAGGAAATGCAGAACGCCTATTTGTTGGGTAGAAGTGGGAGAAACTCAATTATCAGGACCTGACATAGTTTTTGAAACGACGGACAAGATTGTCCAGATTCGTGATCGCTTGAAAGCTGCCAGGGATAGGCAGAAAAGTTACGCTGATAAAAGGCTAAAACCTCTGAAGTTCGAGGTTAGAGATAAAGTTCTGCTTAAAGTGTCACCCTGGAAAGGGGTGATGCAATTTGGTAAGAAAGTTAAGTTAAGCCCAAGGTATATAGGACCATTCGAGATCATCGAATGTGTAGGAATAGTGGCTTATAAGTTAAACTTACCTGAAGAGCTCAGTGGTATACAGAATGTATTCCACATCTGCAATCTGAAGAAATGCCTAGCCGATGAATCGCTAGTCATACCACATACAAATGTGCATATAGATGAGAGCTTAAAATTTGTGGAAAAACCTTTTTCGATTGAGGATCGACAGGTTAAGAAGCTTCGGAGGAAGCATGTGCCTATTGTAAAGGTCAAATGGGATGCTCGCAGAGGTCCCGAATACACGTGGGAGGTAGAATCCACAATGAAAGAAAAGTACCCTTATTTATTTTAGTAAATCTCGAGGGCGAGATTTCTTTTAAGGGGGTGAGGATGTAACACCTCGAAAATTCATGTCCAATATTATATCGACACGTGGCAGGGACTTAAAACGTGTAGAGGATTGAATTAGAGGGATTAAAGTTGACAAACAAGGAATCTATGTGTATAAAAGGATTCAAAGTGTTGATAATGAATAATATATCTTTCAATAACCCTACATGATGTTTATACCCTTAAATGAATAAATCATGGATCATACGAAGCTAATTGTGAAAGAAAGTAAGGAATTACAAACTACAGGGGCTAAATGTGTCAACATGTTTAAAGCATAACTCTGAGTGATCTTTTAGCAAACCCGAAGCTTTGTAATGATAAATTATACTCACAAGAATGTGTGATAAAAATTTCACAAGATTTCAATTAAGTATGAGAAAGTTATGACAATATTCGTATACGAAGGGTTAAAAGCGTCAATATTGAAATTTAAGACTTTTCGGTGAACGTATGAATAATCGGGGACTTAACAAAGTTGGTTTATGACTTGGGGTCCTTAAAAGTCAAGTTTGGGGGTTAAAAGTGCAAGAATCAAGGTTAAAACCACCTTGTGGAAGGATCAGGGACCATTTGTGCAATTTTTGAAACTTTGTAACCGGATCAGACCCTCACACGGGGCGCGTAAGGTCTCTATGGAGCCTTACGCGGGCCACCTGAGTCCCCCAGTATCAGAAAATAAGCACAGCTGCCTGTACAACCTGTTTAACCGACTTATGAAGGTTATTTTTCATACTTGGGGCTTGTTTGATGGTTTTAAAGGGTCTAGGGACACTTGTAATCATCTGGAATCAATCTTAGACTTGCTTGGCATGATCTAGAGGCATCAAGAAACCTATATAAGGGTCATGACTTGGGTTCTTCAAATTGCTCATTCACTTGAAAGTTCATAACTCACTTCTTGGAGGTTCCTGGAGCTCAAGCACCTTTCCTAGTGATCATTAGTCGTGCTTAGGACTATTGTAAGTATGCTTAACCTCCTTTAATTCAGTTTTGCTTAGTTAATTAGCGTAAAGTCAAACCGTCGTAATTAAGATTTGACTTTGTCATTACTCTTAATTTCTCCAGTCAAATTTTAATTTAAAAATACCTATGAGTTGGTAATTATGTGGGTAATAAACCCTTAAAAGGTCACCCTCTGATTCCCACTCTAATTAGGTCAATTGTCGAGTCAAACTTGATTATAAAAAGTCAACAGAAAGCTAATTTTCAAATAAATGCATAATTAGCAATGTAGAAGCTATGCAACCTGTTTTGACATTAATATAACTTGGTAATTAATGTAAGAACATGTCTAAACATGTTCAACTCGACAATTTTCAGTTTAGGCTCGGTTCGGGAACGAAAGTCGCATAGTTTGACTTATGCTTTGACTTTCAGTTCTGACCTGTTTGAGCATGACTTAGGAATGCCTTAGAGCCTTAATAGGACCAGGTTACCTATAAGTATAACCCTCTGAGATTATACAACTTGGTTCATTAGTTATCCGATTCATATGCATGATTCCGTTAAATGCTTAATTGTTGACTATTATACCCTTATCATCTTAAAATATGATTTTTGATAAAGTGAAAGAATAGAAACCTTCACTACTGATTTATAGACTTGTACCTAAAATTTGACATCAGTTTGAGGTCTAGATTAGGAGTTATGCTCATTAGCGTAAATAAGAAGCTTTTTAGTAATTAAACCGAATAATTAGCATATAGCCTATCTAAACCTAATTTTTGATACCAAACTTTTTACCCACTGATGTTATATAATATTTTGGGATTTTTGAAAATTTTTATTTATTTTTAGACTGAGCATAACATAGAGTTCTAAGCTTAGTTCGATAATTGCCGGTTTTGCCCTTTTTGGCTATAAAATGAGTTTTACAAATCCTTTTGACCCCAAACCTTTTTCTACTGATCTAATATGATAAATAAAGTATTTTGAGCCTTCTGGAATAATAAAATTTTCAGCTTTTCGTTGAAAACCCGGAAATGGCTCCAAATCGCCTTTTAAAGCGTTTTTAACGCGTAGTATGTATTAAAACCATTTTATAAATGTAAGGTTTGATGCCTACTTATATTTTTAGTAAATATTTACATTCTAACAGTAAGCAAAGGTCTTAAGCTCAGATTTCCAGTTTTGACCTTTTAGGCTTATGTGAAATTACCAAAATGCCCTTAAGATGCATAGTTTGCTTATAAAGGATAAATTTCACATATAAGTTATACCCTACTGATATAACTTCGTCAATTAAGTATTTCTACTAATTACATCAGACCCGAAACTCAGAATCATATTTAAACCTTTTTATAACCTTTTTTAAATGACCAAAATGCCCTTACGAGGCGTAATTTGAGTTTAAATTCATTTTGGGCATAATAGAAGATATCTTTCTGATGTCACAACATATTTAAGGCATATTAACTTAGGAAACTTGTATATGACTCTTATGGTTACTCGTTACGCACTTTTCGCGTTCGGATCGGCTTATGTAACTAATTTACACATATTAGCCGAAACGGGTCAAATCATATCATTTTTGTCTCAAAATCCAGAATGTGATTAAGTTACCCATATTAAACAAGTATTCAAGCTTGTCGGGTCAAAACCACATTCTAAACCGGTCTTCGCTTTATCATGCGTTTGAACCGTGTCTTCCTTTTGAAAACTAACCGGTCTAAGTCTATGTTTAATTAAAGACCCGTTTGGATTCTAATAGGTTATTAAAAACCTTTGTTCCAGATTAGGAGCCCAGTAAAAGCTACGTGCACTTGCTGTATTTGATTTATACTTTGCTCAGGTAAATACCTTTAACTTATTTTCCCTATACGGGCTTGGGATACGGTACTATAAAAGTACCGCTTGGTCGGGTTTGTGTAGTCATTTAAATCGGATTGTGATTAATGTATTTGCATGACCCATTTGATATGTATTATTTGGTGTATGGCTCTTGGGGGTTAAATGACTATGTCCCGGATATCCTTGGCATCATTCAAAGAAATGGCCACGACCTAAGCACGGGGTGTGGGCGTACACCTGACAGATGCATTATGTAAAAACTGGTATCCTACTTAAAGGAATCTACCTTGTGGGCATTGTACTTGTGGCGTGTCACTTAACTTAAGTCCGGCCTTACAAACCGGCCCTAACGGACGACAAATGAGTAAAACTGTATACAAGGTTATTTTAATTGTCCCAAGTTATAAAAATATTTTTGCCGAAGTGCATTCAAATCAATTTTTAAACTCTTATCAAAATGAGTCAGTTAAGTTGTATTTACCAGTGTAAACTGACGTATTTTCCAAAAAGGCTAAGTGCAGGTACTAGACGAAATAGGCTGGCTACTCCAGGCATCATTACTCAAGTCTCGCAAGCTTTAGATGTCAAAGTCTGTTGTACAGTTTTCCTTTTTTTTTGATCCGCATGTGGATCTGTTTCGACTATTTTGTGATACTTAAACATTACAATTTATTCAGTTGAAATAAATCTATCTTTTGCTTCCGCTGTGCATTTATATGTTGTATTGTTTGACTATGATGATATCAATTACGTCACGATACTCCCCACCGGGCCCACCGGTGACACGTGGAAAATAGGGGTGTGACAAGAAGGAAAGGATACACCACGACGAATTTAGATCCCTAAGCGGAACGATTTGCGACAGATTCTGATAAACGAAGCCCACAAATCCCGATATTCAATTCATCCTGGTGCTGATAAAATGTACCAGGACCTTCGCTACAAGTACTGGTGTCCGGGCATGAAAAGGGATTTCGCTTTCTACGTTGGAAAGTGCCTAACTTGCTCGAAGGTTAAGGCCGAACATCAAAGACCCTCTGGCTTGCTCGAACAACCCCCGATCCCTATGTGGAAGTGGGAAAGCATAGCTATGGACTTCATAACCAGACTCCCCTGAACAAACGCAGGTCACGATAGCTTTTGGGTTGTCGTTGACCGTTTGACCAAATCTGCTCACTTCCTACCAATACGAGAAGACTACAAGGTTGAACGATTAGCCCGAATCTACACCGATGAGATCATTTGTAATCATGGGATGCCTCGCAACATCATCTCTGACCGTGATGCTCGGTTTACCTCGTGACTGTGGGAAACTTTTCAAGCAGCTCTCGGTACTACATTTAATCTGAGTACCGCATTCCATCCTCAAACCTACGGTCAGACGGAAAGAACGATTCGTACCCTTGAAGACATGCTCCGTTCGTGTGTCATAGATTTCGGTGGTAATTGGGACACTTACCTGCCGTTAGTTGAATTCTCGTATAATAACAGTTATCATTCCAGCATTCAAATGGCACCATTTAAGGCTATATACGGAAGACGATGTCGATCGCCTATTGTATGGCACGAGATCGGGCACTCGCAATTAATCGGTCCTGAGCTATTGCAAGAAACGACTGACAAAGTACTCCAAATTCGAGACAACCTGCTGAAAGCTCGGAGTCGTCAGAAAAGTTACGCCGATAGACGACGCAAGCCCCTTGAATTTAACGTTGGCGACTACGTACTACTAAAGGTATCACCTTGGAAGGGTGTGGTCAGATTCGGTAAGAAAGGAAACTCGCGCCTCGATATGTTGGACCTTTTAAGATTCTGGAAAGGATCGGAAAAGTCGCCTACAGACTCGAACTACCGGAGGAAGTGAGTAATGTCCACCCGACTTTTCATGTTTCGAACCTCCGAAAGTGCCTGGCAGAGCATGATTTAATTGTACCTCTTGATGACCTCCAAATAAACGAAACACTACACTTCATGGAGAAGCATGTAGAAATCATGGATCGTCAAATCAAGCAGCTCAGGCGCTCGTGCATTCCTATTGTGAAAGTCCGATGGGAAGGTAAAAGAGGCACAGAGTTCACTTGGGAACTCGAAAAAGACATGAAGGCGAAGTATCCACAGTTGTTTGTTATGGCTTCGGCCTAATTTCGGGATGAAATTCACTCAACTAGGGAACGCTGTAGCACCCCGTGTTTCGAAAGTCAAAGTCAAAGTCAAGATTGAAGTCAAAGGAAGAAAAAGATTGCTAATTGTGATCTGTCACTCCTTGCTCAATTCCTGTTTTGACTTCTTTGACTCATAGTTAGTCTAATTTATGTTTAACGTATGTTGTATTATGTGGAGTATCTATTAAAAATCGAGGTTTATTCGATATTTATCGCATGCTTGATCGCTTATCGCAAATCGCGCTCGCAACTCGAATTACGCATTTTGGTTAATTATATGTGTGTGTGCCTTTTATGTGTTACTTGTGCATGTTTAATTATGCTATGTTGTGGTGATCAATCGTAACGCAATCGAAACTCAATCGCAATCGAATCACAAACGCTAAAAGCAAATAAGATGATTGTATATTAGACATAGTGGTTGGGATTAAAAGTAATTTGATTAGGAAACTCTATCACATTCGCATCACTCGCAATCGCAATCGAAATAGCAAAACTCGTCGCACCAAACGCTCGAACCAAGTGACTGATCGACCAGGCGACGAACCGATCGACCTGCTGATCGATCGAGCTGCCGCTCGATCGGCCAGCCAATCGATCAGGCTGCCACCCGATCGACCCACTCCTTTCCACTTTGGGTAACCCTATAAATACCCTATGTCACCATCACACTTTCTACTTTTGGAACTCTCTGTCCGACAAGCGCTTCAACCTTGCTTTTTCTCAGATTTCTCTCAATTCCGGTAAGATCTCAACCTAAATCTTGTACATCTTTGATCTACACTCGATTCTACACCTTTCTATCTTTTGAATCTTAACTTTTAACCGTGAAATCACCAGATTTGAGGTGTTCTAGGGTGATGGCATCATGGTGTTCTTAGGAACTTCATGTTTTGGCTTCAATCCTTCAAGAACAACTTGAATCTAACCGACTTCCACATAAACAAACGAAGATCTTTCATAGATCTAAACATATTCACAATGAAAATGATTGAGTGAAAGTTTTCCAACTTTCTTTCAACTCTTTTACACTCAATGCACTCCAAAATCGATAGAATCGGAGCTTGTACCAACTTCCTACTCATTCATGTGGTTGTGTTGGTCCAAGATCTGGATACTATCTACGAGGTTTACCGATTTCGGGTTAAACATGGAACACCGTCTTTAACAGTAACTGACCGGATTTGGGTGTTTCCCGTCCGATCTGGAGAACCAAGTATTGACGAGGTTTCTGTTACTTAACATGTTATTAAAACATCTCGATAAAACGACAAACTATCAAAATAACCAAGTATAAGACGAACGGAACGAGCAGGACGGAATGCCGTCCGATCGGACTACCGTCCGATGGAACTGTTGTCACAACCCCCGATCCCTAATCCCCGGGAACGAGCGGCCATGATCCAGTTTCGGTGGTATCTTGTTATTTTCTATTTTGGCAGCGGAATTTTTTTTTCATCAGGACCGTAGTTAGTAAATAATTTATGAGAGTAAAATACTGTCACACCCCCAAAATCCACCCGCGGAGTACCACCGCTTGGAGGCGTGACATGACCAAGATCAAGCCACCAATCATATCGAACATGTAATTAATATCAAGTAAAAGTAAATGCAAACCAATCATTCAATACGATAGGTGTTCAAACCATAAGTATAGTTTCAAAGTGTAGCGGAAGCATAGCGTAAAACCAAAGCAAGAAATAAGTTTCTAATGCTTAAGTTTATAACATGGCATCCACGATCCACGTCCCACAGTGACCTGCTTCTCCCTGTGCACGCTCCATATGTACCTAAGGTCCTGCAAGGCATGCAGCAAAGAATCAACAACTAGTTGAGCGAGTTCACAGTATGTAAGTTCGTAATAGTAAGTTCATGTCGTAACAGGTGGCTCTACTAGGCCAGTAGTATGTTCTATTGGTGGGGGCTTCCCACACTTGTATATAGTATGTTCTATTGGTGGGGGCTTCCCATATTCTATTGGTGGGGGCTTCCCACATTGGTATATACACTAGACTATTGGTAACCATAGTGTTCTTCTTAACACGAGAACAGTAGTACGTACAAGGTATACTTAGGTTTTACGTATGTGCCCTTCTTTACCTGAGGACAGTGGTACGCGGGGGTTTATGTAGGTTTTACGTAAGTGTCCTTCCTAACTCCGGAAGACATTAGCATGTGTGAGTATACGTAGGTTTTACGTAAGTGTCCCTTGTAACCTGAGGACAGTGGTAAGTACTTTTTTACGTAGGTTTTACGTAAGGGTCCTTCGCAACCGAGGACGATGGTAGATAGTCTAGTAACAGTGTAATCCAAATAATTCACCAATCCTTTTCCTTCAATCCCATTCCCTACCCACCGGGAATCCCATGCCTTGGTAAGGGTGTGAACTCACCTTGGTTTGCTCGGCAGATACACAGCAAAGTTCAATTAAGCTATATGGTGGTCAACCACGTCCTACCATGGTTACCATACAAGTTAGGTTCGTATTCAAGTAGTACATGTATGTTCTACACATATTGTACACAAGTAACAATCATAGCATGCACGTATAATTAAGGCAGTTCATCAACAGAACAGTCACGTGAACAAGTCCAAGTATGCAGCCCAAATGGTTGGGCTTATAACAGTGTGCAAAGTCCAAAACAGTGTGCACGTGTAAATGGTCTCGAGTCGAGACTAGAGATCCCGAGTCGAGACTAGGCGGTCTCGAGTTGTGTTGGCCTCCAAGTCTCGAGTCGCAACAAGGAGGTCTCGGGTCATCATGTACTAGTCGAGACTACACGGTCTCGAGTTGCAACCGGACCCGCAACCGTGGTCTCGGGTTGTGCTGTTTGTGTCGGTATTGTGGTCTTGAGTCGAGACTAGGAGTTCTCGACACGCAATCTGTGTCGAGACTAAGCGATGTAACAGACTTCCTAATTTCCTTAATTTGCAGCTCAATCAATTCATAAATATCAGCAAACATCTTTGGCAGTTTCACAATTCAGATCGAAACAATCATTAATCATCATTCAACGGTATTCATATCATTATCAATTCAAAAACACTAATCAATATCCTATGAACATATAATCGGATTATGTGATTAACGAATTCAAGAACTATCATGCAACCCTAAGCCATGTGTACAATAAACCAATCAATACCACAAATCATAACAACACATCGCAGCCGGTTATACATATCCATTCGGTTCTAAATCTTGCAAATCCGATAAACACATCATCACATATCACTTAGCTCCAAACCAAATACAAAATATCATCGATAAACATCACTAGCATGAAACCCTATTTGTCATATAGAAATCGAAAGCATGTCAATTAACAAAGATGTAACACTAACCGAGTCGTGTGATGTGACAAGCTTGGTCGAGAGAAAGGGCTTCGGGTGAGAGGTGATGCCGTCGAACAAGAGAGAGGGTTCTAGGGTTTTTGTGTGTGTGCTCTTGATTGCAAATTGTGAGAAGTAAAAGACCCCAAAGATGTGTGTATGCGTGAATATATATCCGGCTTAGAGGGGTGGGCCGAGTCCAAGCATAGTGAGCCGAGAGGAATGTGTACGGCCCAAAGGTTTGTGTGGTTGGACCAGTGTTGTGCGACTAAACTTATGATATTCACATGCAATCACGTAACACATAGCATAACAAAACATAATATTCCATTACCAACAAACACGTCAACTAGTCACGTATAGTCCAAACAAGTTACATCGAAGCACACAAAAATAAGAGTTGTCACATTATCCCCAACTTGAAAGAAATTTCATCCCGAAATTTGGTACGTACTCACTGAGGAAGCTAGGTAAGTTGTATCGTTTACTGGTTTTCCTAGGGTGTCACATCCTCCCCCCGTTGATCTGGAATTTCGTCCCGAAATTCCGTGGTAGCTTTAGCCTCAGTAGTGGTTGTAGTGTTCACGAACAATTGGGGGTACTTTTCTTTCATCTGATCTTCGCGTTCCCAGGGGAACTCTGGGCCACGACGTGAGTTCCAACGAACTCGAACAAGAGGGATTCTCGTGTTCTTGAGGACCTTGACATCCCGGTCCGTGATTTCTACTGGTTCCTCGACGAATCGCAACTGCTCGTCGATAGTGAGTTCTTTAGAGGAACTATGAGGGTCTCATCTGATAGACACTTCTTCAGATTCAACACGTGAAGTGTCACGAGCCGCCGCCATGCGTTGCCGTATCTGTGCAATTCGTTCAGTAGCATCAACTACCATTTCCGGTCCTGTGATCTGACTATCCCCCACCTCTGCCCAACAGAGAAGTGACCGGCATTTACGTCTGTACACTGCCTCGAATGGAGCGGCTTGAATGCTGGTGTGGTAACTGTTATTGTATGAAAACTCCACTAAAGGGAGATGCTTTTCCCAGCTGTTGCCGAAATCGATAACACATGCCCGAAGCATGTCCTCTAGGGTTTGAATCGTGCGCTCAGACTGCCCATCCGTCTGAGGGTGATATGCTGTGCTCATGTCTAGCTGTGAGCCAAAAGCTTTTTGCATTGCTTGCCATAGTTCTGAAGTGAATGGTGCATCCCGATCTGAAATAATAGAGGTTGGCACTCCATGCCTCGAAACAACTTCCTTGAGATATACGCCTACTAACGTGGAGAACTTGTCCGTTTCCTTAATTGCCAGGAAGTGTGCAGACTTTGTGAGTCGATCCACGATCACCCAAATGGTACCGTTTCCACGCTGGGACCTAGGCAGGCCAGTAACAAAATCCATGGAAATTTCTTCCCATTTCCATTGTGGTATCTTGGGTTGCTGTAGTAGGCCTGACGGTTTCTGATATTTCGCCTTGACTCTCGCACAGGTCAAGCATTTGCCGACATAAGTTGCAATGTGGGCCTTCATACTAGGCCACCAATACGTCGTCCTGATATTGTGGTACATCTTATCCGAACATGGATGTACCGAGTAGCGAGACTTATGAGCTTCGTCCGTCACAAGTTCTCGTAAACCGCCATATAGTGGGACCCAAATACGACCTGTTACATAATAGGCACCGTCTTCCTTCTGTTCTAATCGTTGCCTTGAGCCGCGTAAGGCTTCAGCCCTTACGTTTTCTGGTTTCAATGCTTCCATCTGAGCATCTCGTATCTGTGCAGGAAGACCAGACTGTATAGTGAGCTGTAGTGCTCGTACGCGTCTAGGTAGAGTGTCCTTTCGACTGAGAGCGTCAGCCACAACTTTGGCTTTGCCTGGATGGTACTTGATGGCGCATTCGTAATGGTTCAGTGGTTCAACCCATCGACGTTGACGCATGTTCAATTCCTTCTGCTTGAAGATATGCTCGAGACTCCTGTGATCGGTGTAGATAGTGCACTTGGTACCGTACAGGTAATGTCGCCATATCTTAAGCGCGAAAACAACAGCTCCCAGCTCTATATCATGCGTCGTGTAGTTCCGTTCGTGAACCTTGAGTTGGCGCGAAGCGTAAGCAATGACCTTGTCGCGCTGCATTATCACACACCCAAGACCCTGGATGGATGCATCACAATAAACCACGAAATCGTCCGTGCCCTCTGGCAATGAGAGGATAGGTGCACTGCAAAGTCTATCCTTTAAGTGCTGAAAAGCGGTTTCCTGAGTATTACCCCAACGGTAGGTGACACCCTTCTGTGTCAGTAGTGTAAGCGGCTGTGCAATCTTTGAGAAATCTTTAATGAATCGCCTGTAATAACCCACCAAACCCAAGAATTGGCGTATTTCCGTTGGTGTACGCGGTGCAGGCCAGTTCCTGATCGAATCTACCTTGGATGGATCGACATGAATCCCATCCTTGTTCACCACATGGCCTAGAAAGTGGACTTCACGAAGCCAGAAGTCGCATTTTGAAAACTTGGCGTACAGTTGTTCCTTTCGAAGGAGTTCTAAGATAAGCCGTAAGTGCTGCTCGTGTTCCTCCTGACTCTTGGAGTAGATCAGGATGTCGTCAATGAACACAATCACAAACTTGTCTAGATGGGGTTTGCACACCCTGTTCATAAGGTCCATAAAGACTGCAGGCGCGTTCGTTAACCCGAATGGCATGACTAGGAACTCGTAGTGGCCGTAACGAGTTCTGAATGCTGTTTTGGAGACGTCCTCCTCCCGGACTCTCAGCTGGTGGTAACCTGACCTCAAGTCTATCTTGGAATAGTAGCTCGACCCTTGCAACTGGTCGAATAAATCATCTATACGTGGAAGAGGATAACGGTTCTTCACCGTCACTTTGTTCAGTTCACGGTAGTCAATGCACATGCGGGAGGTACCGTCCTTCTTCTTTACAAATAGTACTTGAGCTCCCCAAGGCGAAGAACTAGGTCGAATGAAACCCTTATCCAAGAGTTCTTGTAGCTGTGCAGAGAGTTCTTCCAACTCTGATGGAGCTAATCGATACGGTGCACGTGCTATCGGTGCTGCTCCTGGTGGTAGCTCGATCTGGAATTCGACCTGGCGATGAGGCGGTAGCCCTGGTAATTCCTCTGGAAACACTTGAGGAAAGTCGCGAACTACTGGAATGTCCTCCAATTTCTTTTCTTTTGCTGATGCATCGGTAACAAGTGCCAGAATGGCAGTGTGGCCCTTACGCAAACACTTCTGAGCCTTTAGAAAGGAGATGATGCCTACCACATCACCACTCTTGTCGCCTTGAACTTCGACAGGTTCCTGGCCGGAACGAGGGATACGAACAATCTTCTCTTTGCACAAGATCTCTGCGTGATGTTGGGATAACCAGTCCATACCAATGATGATGTCGAAACTACCCAAAACTATGGGAATGAGATCGATCGAGAAAGTCTGACTAGCGAGGATAAGGTTACAACCCTGAACTATGTGTGTGGCCTCTAGACTTTTACCGTTAGCTAACTCTACGACATGTTTGGTGTTTAAGGGAGTTGGTGCACGTTTTAACATTTGGCTAACTTTCAGTGACATATAACTTGTATCCACACCCGAATCAAACAAAACAGTAACATAAAAGTCGTCGAGAAGATACTTACCCATTATTACGGTGGGATCATTCCTGGCATCACCCTGCCCCAACACAAATGCACGTCCCCTGGCTTCGTTACCGTTGTTCCCACCGTTGTTGTTTCCATTGCCTTGGTTATTATTGTTTTTGTTGTTCTGGTTTCGGTTTAACTGAGGGCAGTGCCTCTTGAAGTGACCTTCCGCGCCACAATGAAAACATCCCTTGTTGCCCTGTTGCGGATTCTGCTGTGCTTGCTGTTGCTGCTAATTCTAATTCGTAGGCTGTGGGCTCCTACAATCCTTGGCCTCATGACCCATCTTGAGACACCTCTGGCCACTGTGGTGTCTGTTACAGTTGTTGCACCTGGGGTGATTTCCGCGATAAGCTCTCTGCCCGCGACTACCAGAAGACTGCTGACTGGGACTCTGGTAGTGGTCAGTCTTTTGTTGCTGAACCTGAGACTGAACTATAGCGGAACCCTCGCTTGAATCCCCCTCCCAATTCAGCTTGTTGTCACTGGGAGTAGCAGGAGTAGCAGAAGTAGTAGGGATAGCAGTAGCGCTGATACGTTTAGGCTGCCTATCCTGTTCCACTGCCTGAGCCGTGAGGCGATGAGCAAGTCGCTGAATATCCTGGATATTATCGAGGTTAGCCAATGTCACGTGGCTCTGGATTTCTGGCGCTAGACCCTTGAGATACAACTCAATGCGCTTGATGGGAGGGTCCACCATGGTTGGACACAAGATGGCCAGTTCGTTTGACCGTTTAGTATAGGCTTCAATTTCTGATCCAGTCATCTTCAGGTGATAAAGCTCCACTTCCAACTTGTGGATGTCATCACGCGTGCAGTATTCTCGCTTGATGAGCTCCTTAAAATCATTCCAAGGGGTGGCGTTAGAAGCTGCCAGCCCTAAAATCTGAACTTGCGCGTTCCACCAAGTCAGCGCGATTCCTTACAAAGTACCAGTGGCGTACTTCACCCTGCGAGCCTCAGGGCATTCACACATTTCGAACACCGACTCTAGCTTCTCAAACCAATGGAGGAGTCCAACCGCTCCTTCTGTGCCACTAAACGTGCTTGGACGACAGTCCATGAAGTTCTTGAAAGTGCAAACTGGTTGCGGTGCATGTTGACCTATTGTGTACGAATAGGACAAAGTTAAACACAAAAGTTGGTCTAAAAGTGTAGGATCTAGAGACCCTAGTGTGAGTTACAACTGCAGGGTATACCTCCTGCTTGGGCAGCTGCAAGTGCCGCAGCAACTTGTTCGTTAATGAGAGCCGTCAACTGGGCTTGAGTCATGTTAATACGTCCAGACATGATCTTCATAGCAAAGGTAACATAAGTGAGAGAGGTTCGCGAAAAGTGCGATGACAGGAGAGAGTAAGCACACAAGCGTTCTCAAGCAATAGTGGTTATGTGTATCTAAGCATACCCTGAGCAAAGTTCTATGTCTAGCAAGTAGGCAATATAAACATAAACCATATTACCTAGGATGTTGAGTCTTGCACGTGGAGCGAAGCGTCGTTGTGGATCGTTGAGAGCACTGTACTGGTTATAGTCTGGTTTTAATAAAAACGTTTTCCCCGTATTAAAACCAAGTTCTCTATAACCAATGGCTCTGATACCAATCTGTCCTTCTTTACCCGAGGACAATGGTACGCGGGGGTTTACGTAGGTTTTACGTAAGTGTCCTTCCTAACTCCGGAAGACACTAGCATGTGTGAGTATACGTAGGTTTTACTTAAGTGTCCTTTGAAACCTGAGGACAGTGGTAAGTACTTGTTTACGTAGGTTTTACGTAAGGGTCCTTCGCAACCGAGGATGATGGTAGATAGTCTAGTAACAGTGTAATCCAAATAATTCACCAATCCTTTTCCTTCAATCCCATTCCCTACCCACCGGGAATCTCATGCCTTGGTAAGGGTGTGAACTCACCTTGGTTTGCTCGGCAGATACACAGCAAAGTTCAATTAAGCTATATGGTGGTCAACCACGTCCTACCATGGTTCCCATACAAGTCAGGTTCGTATTCAAGTAGTACACGTATGTTCTACATGTATTGTACACAAGTAACAATCATAGCATGCACGTATAATTAAGCCAGTTCATCAACAGAACAGTCACGTGAACAAGTCCAAGTATGCGGCCCAAATGGTTGGGCTCATAACGGTGTGCAAAGTCCAAAACAGTGTGCACGTGTAAATGGTCTCGAGTCGAGACTAGAGATCCCGAGTCGAGACTAGGCGGTCTCGAGTTGTGCTGGCCTCCAAGTCTCGAGTCGCAACAAGGAGGTCTCGGGTCATCATGTACTAGTAAAGACTACACGGTCTCGAGTCGCAACCAGACCCGCAACCGTGGTCTCGGGTTGTGCAGTTTGTGTCGGTGTTGTGGTCTCGAGTCGAGACTAGGAGTTCTCGACTCGCAATCTGTGTCGAGACTAAGCGATGTAACAGACTTCCTGATTTCCTTAATTTGCAGCTCAATCAATTCCTAAATATCAGCAAACATCTTTGGCAGTTTCACAATTCAGATTGAAACAATCATTAATCATCATTCAACCGTATTCATATCATTATCAATTCAAAAACACTAATCACTATCCTATGAACATATAATCGGATCATGTGATTAACGAATTCAAGAACTATCATGCAACCCTAAGCCATGTGTACAATAAACCAATCAATACCACAAATCATAACAACACATCGCAGCCGGTTATACATATCCATTCGGTTCTAAATCATGCAAATCTGATAAAAACATCATCACATATCACTTAGCTCCAAACCAAATACAAAATATCATCGATAAACATCACTAGCATGAGACCCTATTTGTCATATAGAAATCGAAAGCATGTCAATTAACAAAGATGTAACACTAACCGATTCGTGTGATGTGACAAGCTTGGTCGAGAGAAAGGGCTTCGGGTGAGAGGTGATGCCGTCGAACAAGAGAGAGGGTTCTAGGGTTTTTGTGTGTGTGGTCTTGATTGCAAATTGTGAGAAGTAAAAGACCCCAAAGATGTGTGTATGCGTGAATATATATCCGGCTTAGAGGGGTGGGCCGAGTCCAAGCATAATGAGCCGAGAGGAATGTGTACGGCCCAAAGGTTTGTGTGGTTGGACCAGTGTTGTGCGACTAAACTTATGATATTCACATGCAATCACGAAACACATAACATAACAAAACATAATATTCCATTACCAACAAACACGTCAACTAGTCACGTATAGTCCAAACAAGTTACATCGAAGCACAAAAAAATACGAGTTGTCACATTATCCCCAACTTGAAAGAAATTTCATCCCGAATCTTGGTACGTACTCACTGAGGAAGCTAGGTAAGTTGTATCGTTTACTGGTTTTCCTAGGGTGTCACATCCTCCCCCCGTTGCGAAATTCCGTGGTAGCTTCAGCCTCAGTAGTGGTTGTAGTGTTCACGAACAATTGGGGGTACTTTTCTTTCATCTGATCTTCGCGTTCCCAGGTGAACTCTGGGCCACGACGTGAGTTCCAACGAACTCGAACAAGAGGGATTCTCGTGTTCTTGAGGACCTTGACATCCCGGTCCGTGATTTCTAGTGGTTCCTCGACGAATCGCAACTGCTCGTCGATAGTGAGTTCCTTCAGAGGAACTATGAGGATCTCATCTGATAGACACTTCTTCAGATTCGACACGTGAAAAACGTTGTGAACTGCACCGAATTCAGCTGGTAGGTTTAGTCTGTAGGCTACTTTGCCTATTCTTTCTATGATCTCGAACGGTCCGACATACCGTGGATTGAGTTTGCCCCGTTTGCCAAAACGAACCACACACTTCCAGGGTGAGACTTTGAGTAGCACCCGATCCCCAACTTGGAACTCGAGTGGTTTTCTACGCTTATCAGCGTAACTTTTCTGACGGTCACGAGCCGCCGCCATGCGTTGCCGTATCTGTGCAATTCGTTCAGTAGCATCAACTACCATTTCCGGTCCTGTGATCTGACTATCCCCCACCTCTGCCCAACAGAGAAGTGACCGACATTTACGTCTGTACACTGCCTCGAATGGAGCGGCTTGAATGCTGGTGTGGTAACTGTTATTGTATGAAAACTCCACTAAAGGGAGATGCTTTTCCCAGCTGTTGCCGAAATCGATAACACATGCCCGAAGCATGTCCTCTAGGGTTTGGATCGTGCGCTCAGACTGCCCATCCATCTGAGGGTGATATGCTGTGCTCATGTCTAGCTGTGAGCCAAAAGCTTTGTGCATGGCTTGCCATAGTTCTGAAGTGATTCGTGCATCACGATTCGAAATAATAGAGGTTGGCACTCCATGCCTCGAAACAACTTCCTTGAGATATACGCCTGCTAACGTGGAGAACTTGTCCGTTTCCTTAATTGCCAGGAAGTGTGCAGACTTTGTGAGTCGATCCACGATCACCCAAATGGTATCGTTTACACGCTGTGATCTAGGCAGGCCAGTAACAAAATCCATGGAAATTTCTTCCCATTTCCATTGTGGTATCTTGGGTTGCTGTAGTAGGCCTGACGATTTTTGATATTCCGCCTTGACTCTCGCACAGGTCAAGCATTTGCCGACATAAGTTGCAATGTGGGCCTTCATACTAGGCCACCAATATGTCGTCCTGATATCGTGGTACATCTTATCCGAACCTGGATTTACCGAGTAGCGAGACTTATGAGCTTCGTCCATCACAAGTTCTCGTAAACCGCCATATAGTGGGACCTAAATATGCCCCGTTACATAATAGGCACCGTCTTCCTTCTGTTCTAATCGTTGCCTTGAGCCGCGTAAGGCTTCAGCCCTTACGTTTTCTGGTTTCAATGCTTCCATCTGAGCATCTCGTATCTGTGCAGGAAGACCAGACTGTATAGTGAGTTGTAGTGCTCGTACGCGTCTAGGTAGAGTGTCCTTTCGACTGAGAGCGTCAGCCACAACGTTGGCTTTGCCTGGATGGTACTTGATGGCGCATTCGTAATGGTTCAGTAGTTCAACCCATCGACGTTGACGCATGTTCAATTCCTTCTGCTTGAAGATATGCTCGAGACTCCTGTGATCGGTGTAGATAGTGCACTTGGTACCGTACAGGTAATGTCGCCATATCTTAAGCGCGAAAACAACAGCTCCCAGCTCTAAATCGTTCGTCGTGTAGTTCCGTTCGTGAACCTTGAGTTGGCGCGAAGCGTAAGCAATGACCTTGTCGCGCTGCATTAACACACACCAAAGACCCTGGATGGATGCATCACAATAAACCACGAAATCGTCCGTGCCCTCTGGCAATGAGAGGATAGGTGCACTGCAAAGTCTATCCTTTAAGTGCTGAAAAGCGGTTTCCTGAGTATTACCCCAACGGTAGGTGACACCCTTCTGTGTTAGTAGTGTAAGCGGCTGTGCAATCTTTGAAAAATCTTTAATGAATCGCCTGTAATAACCCGCCAAACCCAAGAATTGGCGTATATCCGTTGGTGTACGTGGTGCAGGCCAGTTCCTGATCGAATCTACCTTGGATGGATCGACATGAATCCCATCCTTGTTCACCACATGGCCTAGAAAGTGGACTTCACAAAGCCAGAAGTCGCATTTTGAAAACTTGGCGTACAGTTGTTCCTTTCGAAGGAGTTCTAAGATAAGCCGTAAGTGCTGCTCGTGTTCCTCCTGACTCTTGGAGTAGATCAGGATGTCGTCAATGAATACAATCACAAACTTGTCTAGATAGGATTTGCACACCCTGTTCATAAGGTCCATAAAGACTGCAGGCGCGTTCGTTAACCTAAATGGCATGACTAGGAACTCGTAGTGGCCGTAACGAGTTCTGAATGCTGTTTTGGAGACGTCCTCCTCCCGGACTCTCAGCTGGTGGTAACCTTACCTCAAGTCTATCTTGGAATAGTAGCTCGACCCTTGCAACTGGTCGAATAAATCATCTATACGTGGAAGAGGATAACGGTTCTTCACCGTCACCTTCTTCAGTTCACGGTAGTCAATGCACATGCGGAAGGTACCGTCCTTCTTCTTTACAAATAGTACTGGAGCTCCCCAAGGTTTAGAACTAGGTCGAATGAAACCCTTTATCCAAGAGTTCTTGTAGCTGTGCAGAGAGTTCTTCAAACTCTGATGGAGCTAATCGATACGGTGCACGTGCTATCGGTGCTGCTCCTCGGGCTAGCTTGATCTGGAATTCGACCTGGCGATGAGGCGGTAGCCCAGTTAATTCCTCTGGAAACACTTGAGGAAAGTCGCGAACTACTGGAATGTCCTCCAATTTCTTTTCTTTTGCTGATGCATCGGTAACAAGTGCCAGAATGGCAATGTGGCCCTTACGCAAACACTTCTGAGCCTTTAGAAAGGAGATGATGCCTACCACAGCACCACTCTTGTCGCCTTGAACTTCGAGAGGTTCCTGGCCGGAACGAGGGATACGAACAATCTTCTCTTTGCACAAGATCTCTGCGTGATGTTGGGATAACCAGTCCATACCAATGACGATGTCGAAACTACCCAAAACTATGGGAATGAGATCGATCGAGAAAGTCTGACCAGCGAGGATAAGGTTACAACCCTGAACTATGTGTGTGGCCTCTAGACTTTTACCGTTAGCTAACTCTACAACATGTTTGGTGTTTAAGGGAGTTGGTGCACATTTTAACATTTGGCTAACTTTCAGTGACATATAACTTGTATCCGCACCCGAATCAAACAAAACAGTAACATAAAAGTCGTCGAGAAGATACTTACCCATTATTACGTTGGGATCATTCCTGGCATCACCCTGCCCCAGCACAAATGCACGACAGCCGTTACGGAACCCTAGATCAATCGGGCAGAGCATCTAATACGTCTCTAGGGGTTATGATACTTACATCGTAGCAGAACCTCGCTATTAAGGGGGGGTATAATACCTGAGTATTATGTATACTATTCAGAATTTTAGAGAAAGAAACGATTTTTGAACGATTTTGAATGAGATCCGATGGCTCCTTTATATAGGGCCTGATTTCAACTTTTACGTGGCCCCGTAAGTGTTAACAACGGGCTACGCAGCCAGTGTCAAACCCGGACAATGCGATAGCTTAGTTTGTCACACCCTGAAATTATCAGAGCTAGCGTGACTGGACTGGTATCTTCATTGCACAGCGGAAGCAAATAAGCTAAGTCTTTTAGAAAATGAACGCCCACTAAGTACTCGAATTCCCATAGGTTCTCCTATTCCAACCGTTCCATAGTTTGGAAAATTCAACCTGAGAAAGAACATGTGAAAAAGTCAACATAAAGTTGAGCGAGTTCATAGTTTGTTTTGAAAAAGATTTAAAACAAATCTTTTTGATAACCGGTTTAAGTGATGTCGAGAGAATGTAATAAAACCATTTTCTTTGCCATGTCATTTGAAAATCTTGTATTTGTATAAATTGTATAACCGTCAATGCCCGTGTACGACAAAGACAACATGCCCGCATGAGCCTATAACCCACCCTGTGCTAGCAAGTGCCTCGCCAAACCGTTTACTCAAGACGGTCGACTAGCGGGTGATTATAGTTCCAATTACTAGCGAGGACTTCACTGTACAGTTTTAGAGACCCTACGGCCCTTAGTGAGTAGTGGACCATCCAGTCCTAGTGTCATTGGGCCTTTGCCCTAGTGGACTATCCAGTCCTAGTGACATTGGGCCTTTGCCCTAGTGGACTATCTAGTCCTACTGACATTGGGCCTTTGCCCACGTCAGGAAAACTCATGCATGTTTCGAAAACCTTGTATTGTTGTAAAAAAACGGTAAGTTTAGCATTAACTTTTCGTAAACCATTTGAGTTCGTTGAAATCCTGTTGCGAGATGGTTTAGAAATATATATAGTTTTCGTTCGTCGAAATATTGTGTACCTTTGCGAAACTTGCATGTCTTTCCACCCCCGAAAACATTTATAAAAATGTAAAACAGAAAAAGTGGGGGTTATGAACTCACCTTGACATTCCTGTGCAAAGCTAGCTTAGCGTGTTTCCGTAGTGTTGTTCCAAGAATGTGAACTCGCTAGCGTGCAACTAAAGCATTCCTAATCAAGGAATAATTATAAGTTTCTAGTTAAACGTAGCAAAACTACGTGTCCGAGCTATACCGAATGGTTAACTAAACGATTCTATGAAGGTGTTAGTATTTTAATTTAGAATAACCAATCTATGGTTATTTGATCCCGTTTATAATCGGGATAAAACTAAGTCTCGAGAGTGACTTAGTTTTCGAATGGTTTAGAATATATATATATATATATATATATATATATATATATATATATATATATATATATATATATATATATATTTACATATTTAAAAATATACTTACGGCGTCGTGTTAGTGGTCGCGAATAAAAGGCGTAAATGTAATAGTAATACGACTCGTCGTAGTTTTCATAAGCTGTAAGTATATATAATAAACATATATTCGAAACCATTGACATTTGAAATATAAATTTCGACGTTTGAAATAAATATAAATAGTTATATTTATTTGATAGAAAGTGTTTGAAGTCGTCGTGTGAAATAAATATTCAAACTCATGGTGTTTGAAATAGGTGTACACATTATATTTATCGTATAAAAGGGTTCGAAAATCGATATTTAAATAAATATTTATAAACATATATATTATAAGAGTTTTCGAGTTAGCGTTAACTAGTATAAATATAATAACTAATTATATTTATTTTATAAAAGTGTCCAAGTTTCAATATCTTTCGTAAATCGTCGCCAAAATAAATATCTTTATATTTATTTTAAAATAAAACTCGAATTCCGAAAAGTGTCGTTGTTAAGAATTAAACACGTTTTATAATTCGGGTTTTTAAGGAAAATCGGGCAGAGTTTCCTTTGTTTTTTGAATAACCCCGACAACTCAAGTTGTCGATATTTGTCAGAATTCAACAACCACTCAACGCAAACAATATATGTATATGATTCTTGTCGAATATAATATAAAAAAATGTAACTAATTTTACTCGAAACGGTTCAAGCTCGGTCGCGTATTGGAATATGAAATCTATAACTAAACCACGAAATTTCGCGTTGTTTAAAGGTTACCGGGTCTCGTGAATTGACCGGGCATTGACTGTTGTTGACCGGGTTTGACTGAGTTGACTCGGTTTGACCGAGTCGATTCAGTTTGACCGCGAAACTGAGTTTGACTAAACTGACAGAGCCAAGCTTGAACCGAACCCAATCTTCTGTCGATTAATGTTGACCCGAAGCCGAACTAAGACCCGATGTTACCCGTTGACTGTCGTTGACCATGTTTGACCAGCTTTGACTCGAACCGTTGACTTCTTTGACTGGTCTGAACTGAACCGAGACCTGAAACCATCCTGTTGTTGATTAGCATGACCAGAACTCAAGCCGCGACTAGAAACTAAATCGAGCACCAAGTCTGAACCCACCGAAACATCTGTTGAACTAAAACTTGGGCTGACCCGTAACACCCGAACCCGAACTGAGCCTACCTTGAATCAAATCAAATTCTTGAACGAGATAACCACCATCACTACTGCCATTTAACACCATCTGTCGATCATCATCGACATCATCCGTCGGCATCAACATCATTAGTCCGTCTTCTCACTACCCGACTACCTATCACGAGTGCGTCGGGTTTTCATTGTTACAGATCTGAGTAAAAAAAAAATATCATACTAGGTTTCACTCACCCGAGCTCGTGGCTGTAATCACCATCAACAACAGTAACATAATCATCCTCGATCATCTTCACAGCAAAACTTCATCATCACCATCAACAGAAACACGGCCGGAGCCGGTCCGACCAAAAATCCCGAGAATGAACGGGGGGGGGGGTGCAGGTGGGAGTTTGGGTGTTTGCAGGTGTGTGTGACATCGGAGGAACCCATCGCCGGTCGGAGATGCGTCGCAGGTGTCCCAGATCTCCGGTTACAGGGGAGAAAAGTGGGTGTTGAGTGGTGGATTTGAAGTCGAGGAGAGGTGGTGGGTGTGTGGTTGTCGGGGTACAGCCGCCACCGGAATAACCGGCTGGAGATCACCTCTTGTAGCCGGATTCGAGAGAGAGAGAGGGAGAAGATGAAGGGTGTCGGCTGCAAGAATGGTGTTAGGGTTTTCCAAATGTTCAAAAATAGAAAGACATGGTTTTTATACCTAGGTTTTAAATGTGGGTTGGGCCTCAGGCCCGTTAGCGAGTTTTAAGCGGCCCAATGAGTCTCTGAGGCCCGTTTTCGAATCCAAGTATCATAAATGTCATAGAATGAAAAGTTAAAGTCTAAACACTCGAAATTAAATCGGAAATCAATATTCTGAAGCGTATTTTGTCGATTGCGTTAAAGCGCGTGAAATGTTCCGTTTGTCGTTTTTGAATCCATTTTTCGATCGGTTTTCAATTACGAATCATAAAACTTGAAAACGAAACTAAATATATCAACGTTGAGACGCAACTCGAGTCCGGTGCTTCCGTCTCGTTGTTGATTGACGGTGTGTTCTGATTTCCGCATTTTTCGCTCTTGTTTGCGTTTTATGCCGTTAGAAAGCATAATATTTTTGCATAACCGCATTCATAAGTTTAATTTTACGTATAAGATTTGTATTTGTCGGCGTGGTCAGTATTTTGTATGGTGTCAGTTCGTTTTCGTTTAACGCTCAGCAGATTTCCCGAAAATCACCATATGCACACTGTAGCGTCAGATAAGCGTTCCTAGGCATTCCAATGGCCTAATTAAGTTCATTCGTGCCTTAAACACTATTTATTATCGACTTAAACGTTTGTTAATCGCGTAATTAGAAGTCGTTAATCACCGGTTGTCACATTCTTCCCCTGTTGCAAAAATTTCGTCCTCGAAATTTAGTCTATGTTATCTCCTTAGAGTTATGACGTTCCAAGGTAAGTCCGAATAATACCAATGTGAATGACCGGGTAATCGAACCAAAACTTGTTCAGATTACGTGATTACAAGAAAATTTTGCATCATTAGGAACCCAACGGTTTAACTGAGTTTGTTCTAGAAATCGATGTCAATTGAACGAGATGTTTTGATACTATCACCAATGTGACTAGGCTAAATGGGTTCAACAAAAGAGGAAATTCAACCAATGGAATTCCAAATGAACGTTCACAACTGCAAATCAATTTTTGAAACAATCGAATTTACTACCAACGGAATCTTGCGTTGGTTGTTGTATGATTGAAACTCGAATTCAACTTCGAATAAATAGAATCATAAAAAATGATTTGTCAACTACCGAACCATCAAATGAATAAGATAAAATCAACGTGTTGACATTGTTGAGTTGCAAGGATACACCGAAATGAAATACAACCGAACCTGGTGTATCATCGTCTTAATACATAATTGCATTAAGACTACTTAAATGATGTGTCAAATGAAAAGCATACACAGTTTTATATGAAATGATCGATCATGATTAGCACAAGCTACAAGTTTATACCGACACCACAAGGTGTCGTAGTGAGTGAAATAATTCGATAATAACGGTGATCAAGAAAGTATCACCGTGTTTTGCATGAAACGCTCGATCACGATTAGCCCAAGCTACAATTTCATTCCGACACCACAAGGTGTCGTAGTGAGTGAAATAATTCAACAATAGTGATGACCGAACAAGCATCACCGTGTTTTAAATTAGATGAAAGGTTCAACAAAGTGAATCTAAACGTTTGTTTCAAACTAATCTCATGATGTTTTCAATCAAAAATGAAACAATTAAATAATGTTTTTCGATCGAAAATGAAAAAGCAATAAATATCACAAAATGTTTGATCGATGCTGAAAGAACCGTTAAGAGGTACACCAAAATATGACATAAATTTGTGTACCATTATCTTAACACACGATTGTGTTAAGATTGCTTTAATATGATAAATCAACAAAGCGGATTTAATATCAATAAACAAATAAATAAATAATTAAATCCGTACATGATGTGAGCAACGAGACTAGCGCAAGCTTCAAACTTGTGAAAAACGTCACCACAAGGTGATCGTGATCAAAGAAACGATTCAATGAAGTCGAAGACCAAACAAGCATGTTATGGTTCAAAGCAAATGAAGTGCTTGTTGGGATTATTTCGAATATGATGGCCTCAATCCATCATATGGAATATTGAATTGAATCTATAGTACAAGCAAGTTCAAACAATTGAACCTGGTTTAGTCACATTCCAACAATGAATGCATGGATTGACAGGAGAATTCTGACATGGTTACAACGAAAACGATGTGTGCCACTCAAAAGAATGTGAGTTTTCAAAGAGATCCGTTGACTCGATACCAAGGAGTCAACACTTAACAATAACGTAGGTCATTTAGATCACAATGCAATAATCAGCCATAGTGATATGGTATTTGTACTTTGATAAAGTAACAATTTTGAGTGAAGCCACATGTGTAACGAATACGCATGTGTAAGTGAATCATTAAACGAGTTGTCAGTAGTTGGGAAAATAAATTTCGTGTTTTGTGTCAGTTTGCATGAGGTGATCAGAACCATTTCAGTTTACATGTGACAAAGCATATATTGTAGGTTCATTATAATCAAAAGAAAAGTCATTGCATGTGAAATGAATATGTCGGCCCAATCAAATTGTGTATAGCTTTTATCTTGTCGGCCACCATTGTAATTGAGTGTGATCCAATCAGTAAACATTGTTGGTTTAATGTATATCAGCGGCCAGTTAAAGGTCCAATCAGAATGAATTACTCTATCGGCCTTGTCATATTACATTTGGTATTGAAGCTGTCGGCTGCACAAGTTGTCGGCCCAATCACATGATTTGTACAATAAATCCGACCCATGTGAACAAAATAGAATATGTCGTTGAAACTTTCACAATCGGCCATGTGATTTGGGATTGTTTTTATATTGTAGCCCAATCAATTTGAGATTACATGTTTTTTGATTAATAATCATTACACTTTGTGGTATCCATTTATCAAACTGTCACGTGGTTTGGATCCTGTTTGTTTGAAGACATATTCTAAGTTCATTTGATCCCAGTTCACGAAAGTCCATCGGTCCATTAAAATTCAAACTCGTTCCAGGTCATGTGGTTTAGTCAGGTCATTGGAAAAAGGTCGTTTGAATTTGATCCGGGTCATAGACGTCCGCACAGTGTGTCAACCTTCAGTTCGCACAGAATATTCATCAGTTCGAGTACCAGTCTTATTCTGTTAATTGATAAGTCTTTAAACTGATTGTATTTTGTTTGTGTGTTGTCAGGTATTATTGTACAAGGTGATTCAAGGTGATTTGTTTACCAGCTCATTTGAAAATTCAAAGTTTGTGATATTTCAAATACCGAAACATGGACAACGAGTTTTATAACGCCTTTGCTAGCCCGATCTCAATTACTCAGAATGCTTTGATTGACAATGAAACCGGGACGTCTCAGAAACCACCTAAACTCATGGATATTGATGATTATAACGTGTGGTCTGAACGATTTGGAAACGGGGTCGAAGCTTATCACTTGGATGCGTGGGAACACACTGAAGAACCATATGTTAGACCCACAACAAATGGTGCGCAGCAAACAATTAGAGAAATGATTACGGAAGATAAAAAGAAATATCAAGACGAGAAATTGATGGTGAGTCTGCTTCAGCAAGCAATCAAGGAGGACATCTTGATATTGCTTCAACATGATGGAACTGCTTATTCAATCTGGACAGAATTGGAAGCAAAATTTGTTGGAAGTGATGATATGCTCAAAAACAAAATGTCGCTTATGAAGAAAGAATTTGATTTATTCAGTGGTTTGAAATCTGAAAACACCAAGCAAATAATTGATAGATATTGTAACTTGGTGAGAAATATGACAAAACTTGGTATTAAAAAGGATACTGATGAATTGATTGAAAAACTTGCAGATGCGCTACCTCATGAAACTTGCGGAACATTTCTGATGATGCTGAGATCCAACAGAAAAGATTGTAAAAATATGACACTGGGAGATTTCATCAAACACCTGGAAGCTCAAGAGATGGAGTAGAGGAAGATTGCCAGGATGAAGAACTACGATGGAGAACAAGATATCAGCTTGTATTATAAAGGTGGTGTCAACGAAAAGTCAAATTTTTCTCCAAAAGTTGAAACTGCTTACAGTGCAAAAGATTCTTCTGAAAAGAAATCATCCCAGGGATCAAGCAGCACAAGATTTTCATCATTCGATCCAAACATTTCTACAACAAAGAATGGAAGAAGACTTCAATGTAATATTGTACTAAATCTTGAGAGTGATCAAGATTATTCTGAAGAAGTTGCCAAAAATCAAATGTCTTTGTTGGAATGGTTCTTGAGTCTTATAGTAGTTTTGTGGCCGGAAAGATCGGTAATCCTGTAACACCCCGTGTTTTCGAATGTCAAAGTCAAAGTCAAAGTCCAAGTCAACTTTGACTTCTTTGACTGTTAATTTTCCTTTTTATTTTCATATTATGCGGAGTAAGTGTTGTATAAATGAAATGATCGAATATTTAATCGATACGACCGATTTACGACTATGTATAGTAGGAAGTAACAATGCGATAAAGCTAATCAATCAATAATCAAGCTGATTGATTCATCAATCAAACTCGAGACCCGAATAATGTGAACTCTGGTATTGTATTACGTGTGTGTGTGCCTTACGTGTTACTTGTGCATGTTTATTTATATGTTTGGTGTGGTATTCAAGTAAATCAATCGAAAATCAAATCAAAACTCGAAAAGCAATCGAACTCAATCGAAACCGACATCGAAACGTGACTTATAGAAGATTGTATGTTAGATATAGTGATTGGGACTGAAAGTAATTTGACTAGGAACTCTATCGTATTCGTATCATCGTCCATAGAAATCGAAACGTCGAAAATAGTCGCAAAATACTCAAAGTGTGTCGCGGATCGAACAGGAGACATCCTGATCGAACAGGCCAGCCGATCGGCTAGCATCTTGCCAGCCGATCGAGCAGCCCATTCGATCGGAGCTCCTGGCCGATCGGCTGCCACTTTCCCCTTTTGGAAGCCTATAAATAGGGTTGTCCTTGTCCTCATTTCCACTTTTGGAAAGTTCTGACCGGCCAGCTCCTATTCTTCACCTTTTCTCAGATTTCTCTCAACTCTGGTAAGTTTTCACTCTAATTCTTGTACGCTTTTGATCAATGCATTATTCTACATTTTTCTATCTTTCAAAACTTGGATTCTAACCGTGAAATCACCAAGATCTAAGTGTTCTTTGGTGATGTCATCATGGTGTTCTTGAAGAACATCAAACCTTGGCTTCACTCAACCATGAATAGCTTAGATCTAACCGATTTCCACATAAACAAGTTAAGATCTATCAAAGATCTAAACATCCACAAGTTGTGAAGGATTGAAAGAAGGAATCCCAACTTTCTTTCAACTCTTTTACACTCAATGCCTTCAAACCGGTAGAAACGGAGCCTGAGCCAACCCACCGATCATTCCAATGGTTGGATGGCTCAAGATTTGGGTTCTATCTACGAGGTTCACCGACAATGGGTTAAACTCTAAGCCGACGTTCCGAACCGCTCAACGGACGGATTTGGGTGATTCCTGTCCGAACAAGAGAGACGAGCTAGAACGAAGGTATCATAGTTCAACTCATTATCAAACTACCTCGATATAATGACAAGTAACCAAACAGCCAAGTGTTAGACGAAAGGCCGACCAGGTCAGAGATGCTGGCCGAACGGCTAGGCTGTTCGAACAGCCCAGCCGATCGGACATACCGGCCCGATCGATCGGCTAGCAAATGGTCCCACACTTTTAAAATTTCAGGAAGCATAGTATTTAGGAAGAGATGTTCGATCGAACTGCATTGGTGAACATTACTCTTCGGATCATCAAATACTATACTTCAACATTTGATCGATTTTACAACCCGTTCGAAGTCTGGAATGCCACCCGATCGAACATGCCGCCGATCGAGTGACATTCAGTTGAGGACTAATTCTGAAGTTCCTAGCCGATCGAGTGAGCTAGCCGATCGAACGAACAGTTCGATCGATCGACTTGAAAGGTAAGAACACTTCAGTGTTCTCAAATGCTGCAACGAAAACTTCAAAGTTCAAATCCCCAAACACAAACACACCAGAGGAAGAAACAATCCACTCGAATGGCCCAGCCGATCGAGCCTACCGGCCGATCGAACAGGACTGTCCAACCGGACATACCAGCCGACCGAACAGCCCGTTCGATCGAACCTGCCGTTCGATCGACCCGCCCATTCGATCCATTAACACTTGTTTACTTTTCCGCGTTACTTATCGTTATGCTATCAAACTATTCAGGCTAATCTTACTCTCAGTGCTCCCTTCAATCCACAATCAATCACTGTGAGTATACTCGAACCCTTTTTGCTTTAGCACTTTTGGGTGTTACATCGTTACTTATCAAAATCACAATCGAACACACTATTCAAACTATTTGAACGCTAACCGATTGCATGTATTACGTGATTAAATGTATGCTTGTTATTATGTTTACACGTGGAATGCTGTCTACCTGCCTTAGCAACGTAGTACTATAGTTTGGACTCAGCACCCGTTCACACGGGGGTTGTTAAGGACAATTTACTTGCATGATTTACGGTGGTGATCATGTATTGCGAACTGTCTCGGACAGTCAACCCGCAGTCGTTGGTATTGATAGGTCCATGTCGATAATCACGTGCATCGTTTCACTCTGTGTACGTGCTGGTTATGCGTAAACTATTCAAACTCTATATGCTATTATCAAACTTGTATGCTCACCTTTACATTATATGTATTGACTTTATTTTAACGTATGTGACAGGTGAGTAAGTTTCTAGGATGCTTAGGCGCGTGGTGATGAAATCGAGGCTAGGGAGTCTAGAAATAATAAACAATTGTCTGTAATAATAATTGAATCTGAGTTGTCGGAACAGAATTATTTGCCTAGTTGCTTTCTATGATAACTTGTTATTTATTTGGGGTACGGTATGGGACGTATCATTTAAACTGAATTTATATAATAGTTGTTGTGGAAACTTCTAGACAATCTGTTTCGCTCAGTGTCGCGCCCTGATAATTCCGCCATCGGTTGGGGTGTGACAAATCCAATGCTCACGAAAGAGGATTACGATCAAATTGATGCTGAAGAAATGGAATTAATGGACATAAAATGGTGCATGGCTAGTGTGTTAAGACGAGCTGAGAAGTTTAAACAAATTACAGGCCGAGATGATTTTCGTGATGCAAATGTTTCAACTTTAGGTTTTGATAAATCTAAAGTTGCGTGCTTTCGTTGCAGGGAAAAGGGGCATTTCAAGAGAGAGTGAAAAAATCATGAAGCTACTGGAGCCCAGAATCCTTTTGGAAACAACGATTATCACAAAAAGGCGATTTATCACCAAGTCACACCACCAGCACAGCATCAGGTACAAACTGCTCACGGAAGAGATGTGATTGAGGGTTCAAAAAGAGCATGTCTAGGCAAATATGAAAATTTTACATGGGATAAATATCTTCCATCAAACAGCAAAGTGTGTTTAGCAGAGCAAGATGATGAAAAGTTGGCTGAAGGTTTCTGTTGGGACGATTTTTGCCCAGATCAAGATCTCATGGCTAAAGAGATGTCCAAAAACACTTCAAATGTTAATGCTTTCATTGCTAATGCTTATGATTTGAAATGTGCAGAAAGAAGCAGAAAAGTCATAGAAGCTGCTGAAGCAAGACGGAGAAAGCTTGAAGAAGAGGAAGAAGAGGAAGAGAGATTAAAAGCTGAAGCTGAAGCTGAGAAAAGAGAAGAGCTGAATTCTTACGATCAAACAGAACATCCCAAGAGATTCCTGAATTTGAAGTCAAAGTTGATGCAGAACCTGTCAAAGTTCCTGAAAAGTACATGAATTGTGACTCTTTAATCAAGCAGAACAATGAGTTGCTGCACAACATAAACAGATTGAAAGAATCCTATGATACAATGAACAGAGAAATCAACAAGTATACTGATTCAAGCGGTGAACAAGCTGTGGCAATGAATACATTGAAGATAGCGTACCTGAGACAGCTTGATGATGCAAATTTTCATATAAAGAAATGTGCTGATCTGGAGTTGGAGTTAGCAACACAAAAGATAGAAACTAAGAAAGTTAAAAAGTTATTAGAAAGTTACTCACGTTCTACTTTTGTTGTTGACAGGATTTATCCGGTTGTGGAGAATTTGAAGACGTTTGAAGAAAAGAAGACGTCCGAAGAAAAGAAATATGTGACAAAAGACGAAGAAAAGGTGAAGACTTCTAGTAAGAAATCAAGTGTGGTCCACAATAGATGTCCGCCCCCGGTCGAAAATGGATATTCACCTCAAAATCCAAATTCTGAGAGAGTCGAAAAAGCAATAAACTTAAAATGGGAGTCTGGGCCATCGGATAACTTGCCAGAAAATATTGATGTTACATACACGTCATCCGACACTGATCATGAGTCAAAGTTGATAAAAAGTGTGGTCGATCAGGTGTTAGATAAAGACGATAGTGAGGAGTCAAACATGGAGTTCAAACCCGAGTCAAAATCTGAGTTCGACACGTTAAAGTCAACAGTCAAAAAGGACAAACGGGTTTATGACAAACAATTTTTGCTATCAAAATCTAATTTGCATGATGAATCATTCAAAGTGGCATGTACTTTGAAAGATTCTGACAAATTATATTCTGATGATGCTTTTCCAATAAGAAGTGTCAGATTTGAAATGATTCAAAAGGTTTACAAAATAACAGAAATTAATATTTCTGAAATAAAAGATTTAAATCTTATCGGAAAACCTAAACAATACACTTCAAGAGAACAACAAAGAATTAACAAGAAAATGGGTTACAATTGTGGTTATAGTTTCCAAAAGAAACCAAACCATAATCGTAATTTCAAAAAGAAAGGTTTAGGATTTAATCAACCGAAAAACTATAAAAATGAAAAAGTTTATAAACCAAAAACTGTGTTTGTTTCAGGGAAAACAACAGAAGCTGAGAAGGAACAATCATTCAGAAAGCAGACAAATCAGGAATTCCTTGCCAAGAAGCAAGAAGAGTTAAAGAAGAATGTTGTTCAGGAGAAGATTGATAAGAGAACCTGTTTTCAGTGTAAAACTGTTGGTCATGTTGCTAGGAATTGTCCAAAGACATTCAAACCAAAACAGGAAGTCTCTGGTAAAATGAAAGAGAAAGTCGTCGAGAACAATGAACTGAAAACCCGAAAGTTTACAGGCTTTGATAATTCAATCTTTGAAAAAGGAGAATGTTCAAAGAGTGCTTTGAAAAGAAAAGAAAATGTAAAAAATCAAAAATGGGTTGTGAAAGGTCCAGGTAACAAATCTGGTGATGAATCTGATTCCACAAAATCAGAGGAGCCACGTGTTGAGAAAAAGGTTGAAAGATCAGTTCCAACTATGAATGATGAGAATTTTCCACCGTTGCGTGCTGAAAATTTGATGAAGAAAGTTGGAAAAGTAGAAATTTCAAATCAATTTTATTCTGACAAGAACAAATTTGATGTTGAAAAGACTTTGAACGGAAATGTGAAACATATTTTTGGCAAAATGGTCAATGGTAAGGCCAAAGGTGTTAAAGAATTTTACGCTGCCAAAAGAAGAGTTCACAGATCCGTTGAAAGAAAAGATGAAGAAGATGTTGTTACACCCAAGGAAGGTCAGGCTTGGGTAGATATATTTTTCAAAGAATAAAAACCTGACATGCCGGAGATCCCAAGTTGTTAATCGTGGATCATGAATCGGCATCATTCTTTATCATGTTTGTATAATATGTTTGAGAAGTTATTGCAGGACTTGCCGGAACTCCCAGGTTTGTAAGTGTGGAGTAGGAATCGGCACCTTGAGAATTCAACCAACAGATGGTAATTGGTTGAAAAACAGGTTTGAGTTGTATGTTTGTGATTGTTATAAGTGGTTCAGAATTTGAACTAGGTTGATCTTACAAGTGGTTAAATCAAGGTCATTAAATTGAACTTGAGTTAACTATTATTCATAAAATTGGCAAACAATGTGATGATTTGATCCCCAATTTTACAAGTGGTAAAATCAATAAAACTTATTTTCTCGAAAAACCATTCTGATTAAAACAAACTTGAGTGTTTTGAAATCATTATGGGAAAATAGTTTGTTGTGAGGGGGAGTTCTGATTGTTTAAGCCAAATGGATGGAGAATTGAAGCGAATCGATATCAGTTGTCATGTTCTTGTATAGTTTGTTTTCAATTTTCTTTAGATGTATTTGAATTTTAGGGGGAGTAAGAATTTTTAGAAAATCCAAAAACATCAGAAAATTTGAAAAAGACAAAAACATGATAAAACTGAAAAATGAGTTTTTGTTGCATAAAAGAGGAAATGATAGTACATCAGTGGACTATCACAACACGCTAAAGATATGAAATGTTTAAATGTGATAAACAATCTTACTGCGGATGTGTCGGTAGATTTTTATACATTTAGTAAATTGAATTGAGATATAAACCTAAATTCAATCTTGCTTAATTCGTGGGTAACTATTCTTGGATATATGGGTAACCCCCGAAATCTTGTTTGAAAGGTCCCTCTTTCTGAGATACTAGGTCTTTATACTCAGTGATATCTGGGGTATTATTACGGGACTTCTGCTGTATGGAAATACTGACCTAGTCCCCGAATAATACTTTCTGCAAAAAGCTTTGAAATATAAGCTCGCCCTCAGCAAGCTGATGAAACAATAAAATTGATAGTCGCTGCTGTTGTAAGATCCTCTAAAGGGGACCCACCAAAAGTCGAAGCCGTCATCTCTCTGCGTATACGGAAGTATCGACCTGAGCTCTCACGGCCCTCGCACATAACCCCTTTACAGATATCATTTGTGGTATACTCACCTGTAAGACTGAACATTGGGATCTGGATACGGGAGTATATTCAAGTGGAGTGATACTCAATTAAGTTCAAGTTTTTAAAACATTAGTATCGTATCTCGAATCAATTGAAACTTGTGTGAAAATTTAAAGTGGACCAATATACTGACAATCTAGGTAAATTGTTTAGAACTTAAAATGTAATCAAGCTTAACGGTGTTGGTGATATGTCTCAAAAACTGATATGATCCTCTTGTACGAACTCACAAAAATATTGTCTGTAAATATTTCGTTTCTGCATTTACTTTTATTCAAAAATTCAAAAAGATTTTTGGTGTGTTTTAGCATAAATTTTGAAAAATCCAAAAAGATTTTCGATAACTGATATTGAAGATCTAAATTTCAAAATTCCAAGTGCTAAACATGATGAACAGCAGGTTTGGGAGAAATAATCTTTGAAATGAAGAATATTATTTTTACAAAGTAAGTCTTCAGAATTTATAAATGGTGTTGTTGAAAGAAATCTACCAGTAATTTCTAAATTTGTCAGGATAAAATTTTGGAAATTTACTTTTGGGTAGAGTTTATGCAGGTTGGCCAAATTTTGATCCAGAGCAGGATGCGAGCCAGGTCACGATCATGAGCTTAAGAATTCCAGACTACGATCTCTAGCGAAAGGGGGAGTCTGAAGACATCGAGAGGGAGTCTGAAGATAGTAGAGCCAGATTCAGATTCTGAAGATTTCGAGAAAGAGTAAGAAATTGATTTGAAGATTCTTACAACGTCATATGCTTCAAAGAGTTCGAGAGGACTGATAAAGATTGAAGATGTGAAGACTCGACACTGAAGACTCCGTCAACATCCGAGGGGGAGTTTGTTGGTGCATCCGTCTGTCGTCTTCGTCTTATATCGAGTCTCGGTTTACTACACTTGAAGCTGAAAGTTTGAAGCTGAAAGTTTGAAGCTGAAAGTTTGAAAAGGGTTTAGTTTGAAGCTGAAAGTTTGAAAAGGGTTTAGCTTGAAGCTGAAAGTTTGAAGAGGGTTTAGTTTGAAATGGGTTTCGTTTGAAAGGTGGCATGTCATTTTCAAACGGAAGGGTCATTACCTATATATACCCTTCAAACTTTCATCATTTGTAACTTTCCGGCTTGTGCAACGAAGTGCTGCCGAAGTGTTGTCAGGTTGTAAAACGCCTTTATATCAATCATACAACAGTTTATAGTGTGAATCTTGCTGAATTGAACTCTACACGTCTGTTTCCGACTTTCGTTTAGAGATAAAGTCTTCTGATCGACTCGTTCGGGTCTGAAAACGATCCTACAGGAATCCATCTCGGGGAGGGTATTGATAATGTTAAAGTGGGTTATTATACTAACACGCGTGCATTTGTGTAATTTATAGATTATTCCCAGGAAATCCTTACTGATAACCCTAAGACATCAATGTGAGTACCATGGATGTTAAATGGTATTACTTGGAAACAAATATAATTGCGAGATCGCCCTCAATACTGTAAAATGGTTTTTATTAGAACTTGATTAAACTGGGATTCACTCACCAGTATTTCCCACTGACAAAATGTTTTTAAAACGAGTTTCAGGTAACAAAATGTGAAAGCCAAATAGAAGCCAGCTGGACAGCACTGAAGGCTTGGAAAAGTGGCAATAAAGTTACCTAATAATAAAATGGATGTTTTTAATAAATAAAAGAGGGTGTATCCCAATGAAGATGTGCGTATTGAAAACTTGAGTTTTACCCATGTGTTTAATTATATGGAAATGTGGTATTTTACTCTGATAAATTATTTCCTAACTACGGTCCTGATGAAAAAAATTCCGCTGCCAAAATAGACAATAACAAGATACCACCGAAACTGGATCACGACTGTCCGTTCCCGGGGATTAGGGATCGGGGGTTGTGACAAAAGGTGGTATCAGAGCTATGCTACTGATTCAGCTACATAAGTGTTCTGCTGACGCCAAAATTCAAAGTGTTAGGAAATAAATAACGGGAACATGTATAATTGTATTTTCTTGTTATGTGTTATCGGAGTATTTGTTAGTTTACAGTATGAGCGACCAAGGACCATCTGACGCGTATCGTCAATTGTCTGGTTCGCCTAGGAGCGAAGGTGCCTCTTCTCAGCTTGCCCTCTCAGGGTACTCTGCTGATACAGAGGAAGGAATATTCGTATTAAAGGCTCAATCTGAAGATCCATTTCCTCAGAAAAAGAGGGGATGGTTCAGTAGGGGAGCACACGAGCGTAGGAAGCATATGAAAAAGTTACAAGAGCAGAGAGTACTAGCCGCAGCTAAAAGAGAGCATATGCCCAGGATATGCTTAATAGGGGAATAGCTAATATCCATATTTTAGCAACCACTGCAGCTGACCCTAACCTGGAGCAAATGTTAGCACCCCAACCACAACTACCAATCCCTGACCAACCTATGGAGATAGAAAACCCTGAAAACCAAATAGAGATGCATGACTTCAATCCGGAAGAAATACCTAGGGTACCCACACCAAATCCCCTAGACCCAAATTACGACCCATGGTGGGACGACAACAGGGACTATGTGCAACGCTACCCTGTTCCAAAAGACATGCCGATGCAAAACCTAGGAGCCTACCTAGGTTTAGATACTCTAGATCCTTATTTTGATAACGATGCATATATTAGAGAGATCTTAGAGAATCCTTACCCATTTTAGGCCCCTATACCTCCATATCAGGAACCCGCACCCCAGATTCCGAACCCAGTCCTAGAACCTGCACCCCCAATGAGTGTAGAAAACGTACAAGAACTTAGGACATCCGGTGAGGAAATTTTAGAAAGTAGTGAAAGAATGCGATAAGTAGGAGAGCGTCTCGTATGGAAATACGATGAACGCAATATGGATTTCTGGATGAATCCATATCCATGAATGGGATGGTGAAACGGTAGTAGTAATCATAATAATAAAATAAAAATGAAATAAAATATGTGTGTACGGATGCCTACTATTATTAGTGTAATTTTATTTCAGTCGGTATTGTAATTTTAAATTCAGTACTAGTGTGTAATAGACCCATAGTATATGAATAGAGTAAAAGTCGCAATGGAAATCTAGAATGATATTATTAGTGTGTAATAGACCAAAAGTGTGTGACATGTGATTGGCTATATTCAAATATTAATTGTTATATTAATATATGGTAAATGTTTAAAACTCAGATGGACAACGAAGTGAATCAGGAAAACTAGAATGATAATATCCAGAACGACAACAACTCGAATAATGATAATTTGAATAATGAGAACCCGAATAACAATGGAAATCACATGGATAATAGTGCCGTCCAACATATAGTGGCACAAGGAACCATAGACGTAATGCCATTTATTATCCAAAATGTTAAGGAAGCCGAAAATAAAAGTAAGCATAGCAGTAAGCGACCAACTGAACTAGAACACAGCGTGAACAATGGACCCGTACTTCTGGTGCCTATTCCTAAAAGAAGAAGAACCATGCCGTATGGTTGTTCTTATAAAGAATTCTGGTCCTGCAAACCAATAGAATTCTCGGGCAATGAAGGACCCATTGCAGCTCTACGCTGGATAGAGAAGACTGAAGTTGTTCTAAAAATAAGCAAGTGTGCTGAAGAAGATAAGATAATGTTTGCTTCCAATCTGTTTAAGAACTCAGCCCTAAAAAGGTGGAACACTATCCTCCAGTCAATAGGAAGTTATAGGATATACAACATGGAATGGGAGGAGTTCAAAAATATGGTAGAAAGAAAATTTTATCCTCGCAATGAAAAGGAACAGATAGCAAATAAGTTTCTGAACCTTAGAATGACCAGGGTAGATAGTAAGGGGTACACTACCACATTCTTTGAGTATGCTCGAATAGTGCCAACCCTTGCATCACCTGAGCCAGTATTAATCTCCCGTTACATCTGGGGATTAATCGGGGAGATTAGGCATGTAGTCAAGGCAGCTAGACCTCAAACCATAGAAGAAGCTGTAGAACTAGCCAATACCTTGACAGATGAATTAATCTGTTCCAGGAATTCCAACAGTAGGAATGTAGGTTCTACCTCTACACCGTACTGCAAGACCTGCAGAAAGAAGCATTCAGGAAGATGCTCCACTCACTGCAATTTCTACAAAGCACCAGGACACAAGGAAGAAGATTGCAAGAGGAAATCTAGTAATGGACTGTGCTTCAACTGTGGAGAAAAAGGTCACATTAGGCCAAACTATCTGAAATTAGCTCCAGCTGCAAACAATAAGAACACTAAAAATGCTAGAGCATTTGTTCTAACTACAGATGAAGCCAAGACGATTTCGGACGTCATAGCTAGTAAGTTTTTAGTTAATGATATTTTTGCCAAAGTATTATTTGACTCTGGTGCAAACCAAAGTTTTATCAATACTTCGTTTTGCAAACTTCTAAATCAATCATTAACTAAACTATCACAAGAATGTATAGTAGAGACAGCAAATGGAGAAACCGTTAGAATTTCTGAAATCTTGCAGGGAGCAAGAATAGAAATTTTTAATCAAAATTTTATTGCAAACCTTTACCCAATGAATCTGGTAGGATTTGATGTTGTATTAGGAATGGATTGGTTAATAGCCAATAAAGCCAGTATTTTATGTGATCAAAAGTCAATCCAAGTAAATTCACCAAGGGGTGAAAAGACCACAATTAAAGGAGATAAACCATCTAGATCCACTAAATTCATCTCTGTGATGAAAACTGCAAGTTATATAAGAAAAGGATCTATAGTGTATTTGATTTCTATAATCACTAACACAAAAGGAAAAGAACTCAAAGACATTCTAGTAGTTTCCCAGTTTACAGATGTATTTCCAGAAGAATTGCCAGGACTACCGCCAGACAGAGAAGTCGAATTCAGAATCCATCTGCTACCAGGAACAGCACCGATTGCCAAAGCACCTTATCGTTTGGCACCCGCCGAAATGCAGGAACTGAAGAAACAGTTGGACGAATTATTAGAGAAAGGATTCATATAGCCAAGCTCATCGCCATGGGGAGCACCGATTTTGTTTGTCAAAAAGAAGGACGGATCAATGCGTGTGTGCATTGACTACCATGAATTGAATAAGGTCACGATTAAGAATCGGTATCCATTACCAAGAATCGACGATCTGTTCGATCAACTGCAAGGAGCTCGATTTTTTTCAAAAATTGATTTAAGATTAGGATATCATCAATTAAAGGTACAGGAAGAGGACATTTCCAAGACTGCGTCCAGAACAAGTTATGGTCATTATGAATTTACTGCCATGCCATTTGGTTTAACCAATGCCCCAGCTGCATTTATGGACATGAAGAACCGAATATGTAAGCCATATTTGGATAAATTCAAAATTGTCTTCATAGATGATATTCTAATTTACTCCAAGAGTAAAGAGGATCATGCAAAGCATTTGCACTTACTTTTAAGTCTATTAAGAAAGGAAAAACTTTATGCTAAGTTTTCCAAGTGCGAGTTTTGGTTAGATCAAGTACAATTTCTTGGACACTTAGTTGATCATGAAGGAATTCATGTAGATCCAACAAAGATCGAAGCAATTACCAAATTGAAAACCCCTGAATCGCCAACCGAGGTTAGAAGTTTCTTAGGATTGGCCGGTTATTATAGAAGATTCATTCGAGATTTTTCTAGAATAGTCATTCCCTTAACTAAGTTAACCTGTAAATCCATTAAGTTTGAATGGGGTCCAAAAAAAGAAGAAGCCTTTAGAACCCTTAAGCAAAGATTAACCCATGCACCTATACTAGCGTTACCAGAAGGAACTAAAGACTTTGTAGTCTACTGTGACGCTTCTAAGTTAGGTTATGGATGTGTGTTGATGCAACATCAAAAGGTTATAGCTTATGCATCTAGACAACTTAAGAATCATGAAGAGAATTATTCAACCCATGATCTAGAATTAGGAGCAATAATTTTTGCCCTTAAGATTTGGAGACATTACCTTTATGGTAGTAAGTTTACCATATTCACAGATCATAAGAGTTTAAGGTATGTTTTCGGGCAAAAAGAGTTGAATATGAGACAAAGACGCTGGATGGAGATTCTTAATGATTATGACTGTGATATCCAGTATCATGCAGGGAAAGCCAATGTAGTGGCTGATGCTTTAAGCCGAAAGTATCATGAAAAGCCAAAAAGGGTACGTTCTCTTAAATTAAATCTACAAGTAGATTTAAACAATCAGATTAGAAAAGCACAAGAATCAGTAATCAAGGATGATACTGAAAAATTAAAAGGAATGATTAAGGAATTAGAGCAAGGAACAGATGGAATATGGAGATTCCATAAAAAGAGAATGTGGATACCTAAGATAGGAAACCTATGCCACCGTATATTAGGAGAAGCCCATAAGTCTAAGTATACGATGCATCCAGGAAATGATAAGATGTACCAGGATTTAAGGAAAAATTTCTGGTGGATAGGAATGAAAAAGGATATAGCTGCTTATGTTTCTAAATGTTTAACTTGTTCACAAGTTAAAGCTGAACATCAGAAACCCTCAGGTTTGCTACAACAGCTAGAAATGCCAGTGTGGAAATGGGAAATAACAATGGATTTTCTTACCAAATTACCCAAAACAAGAAAAGCTAATGATACAATCTGGGTGATTGTAGATAGGTTAACCAAGTCAGCTCATTTCTTACCAATGAAAGAAACTTTCAGCATGGAATAATTAGCCAAATTATATGTAAATGAAATTGTTTCATTACATGGAATACCTTTATCAATTGTTTCTGATAGGGATAGCCGTTTTACCTCTCATTTTTGGGCAAGTTTCCAAAAAGCAATGGGAACCAAGCTGAATCTAAGCACAGCTTACCATCCTCAAACGGACGGACAAAGCGAAAGGACAATTCAGACAATGGAAGACATGCTTAGAGCTTGTGTAATTGATTTCGGAGGTAATGGGACGATCACTTACCTTTAATAGAATTTTCTTATAACAACAGTTATTACACAAGTATCAATGCTGTACCATTCGAAGCACTTTATGGACGAAAGTGCAGAACCCCAGTCTGTTGGGCAGAAATTGGGGAAAAGCAACTATCTCGACAGAAGAGCTACGTTGATAACAGACGTAAGCCGTTAGAATTCTAGGTAGGTGACAAGGTATTATTAAAAGTCTCTCCTTGGAAAGGAGTGGTAAGATTCATCAAAAGAGGGAAGCTAAGTCCCAGGTATGTTAGACCTTTTGAGATTATTAGAAGAATAGGACCTGTAGCTTATCAGCTACAACTGCCAGAGGAAATGGCAGGAATACATGATGTATTCCATGTATCTAATCTCAAGAAATGCCTAGCTGATGAATCACTTGTAGTGCCTCTTAAGGATATAGAGGTAAACGAAAAACTCAAATTTGTAGAAAGGCCTCTACAGATTGAAGACAGGAAAATTAAGAATCTCAAGCACAAGAGATTAATTCTAGTCAAAGTAAAGTGGGACTCCAAAAGAGGACCTGAGTATACATGGGAACTTGAATCAGAAATGCAAAGAAAATATCCACACTTGTTCCAGTAGACCTCGAGAACGAGCTCCAAAACAAGGTGGGGAGGATATAACAGCCCTGAACCGACACCCTTATAATTTTTTTCCGACACCCTAATATATTTTAAAATATCCTAATATGTCCCAAAATACACCCCATATGTGAAAACGGGCCCCGAGTACCTTAAATATTAATAAAAATAATTAAAAATTGATTTTTGGGTTTTAGGCGGGCCACGTAAGCCTTTGCTTACACTTACGCGGGCCGCGTTAGCTTAAAAACCTGGCAAAGCCCGGTGCGGCCACGTGGCCCAACACTCGGCAGACCAATACGCTGACCCAACTATGTGACAACCGGTGATTAACGACTTCTAATTACGCGATTAACAAACGTTTAAGTCGATAATAAATAGTGTTTAAGGCACAAATGAACTTAGTTAGGCCATTGGAATGCCTAGGAACGCTTATCTGACGCTACAGTGTGCATATGGTGATTTTCGGGAAATCTGCTGAGCGTTAAACGAAAACGAACTGACACCGTACAAAATACTGACCACGCCAACAAATACAAATCTTATACGTAAAACTAAACATATGAATGCGGTTATGCAAAAATATTATGCTTTCTAACGGCATAAAACGCAAACAAGAGCGAAAAATGCGGAAATCAGAACACACCGTCAATCAACAACGAGACGGAAGCACCGGACTCGAGTTGCGTCTCAACGTTGATATATTTTGTTTCGTTTTCAAGTTTTAGGATTCGTAATTGAAAACCGATCGAAAAATGGATTCAAAAACGACAAACGGAACATTTCACGCGCTTTAACGCAATCGACAAAATACGCTTCAGAATATTGATTTCCGATGTAATTTCGAGTGTTTAGACTTTAACTTTTCATTCTATGACATTTATGATACTTGGATTCGAAAACGGGCCTCAGAGACTCATTGGGCCGCTTAAAACTCGCTAACGGGCCTGAGGCCCAACCCACATTTAAAACCTAGGTATAAAAACCATGTCTTTCTAATTTTGAACATTTGGAAAACCCTAACACCATTCTTGCAGCCGACACCCTTCATCTTCTCCCTCTCTCTCTCGAATCCGGCTACAAGAGGTGATCTCCGGCCGCTTATTCCGGTGGCGGCCGTACCCCGACAACCACACACCCACCACCTCTCCTCGACTTCAAATCCACCACTCAACACCCACTTTTCTCCCCTGTAACCGGAGATCTGGGACTCCTGCGACGCATCTCCGACCGGCAACGGGTTCCTCCGACGTCACACACACCAGCAAACACCCATACTCCCACCTGCACCCCCCGTTCATTCTCGGGATTTTTGGTCGGACCGGCTCCAACCGTGTTTCTGTTGATGGTGATGATGAAGTTTTGCTGTGAAGATGATCGAGGATGATTATGTTACTGTTGTTGATGGTGATTACAGCCACGAGCTCAGGTGAGTGAAACCTAGTATGATATTCTTTTTTTTTTTACTCAGATCTGTAACAATGAAAACCCGACGCACTCGTGATAGGTAGTCGGGTAGTGAGAAGACGGACTGATGATGTTGATGCCGACGGATGATGTCGATGATGATCGACAGATGGTGTTAAATGGCAGTAGTGATGGTGGTTATCTCGTTCAAGAATTTGATTTGATTCAAGGTAGGCTCGGTTCGGGTTCGGGTGTTACGGGTCAGCCCAAGTTTTGGTTCAACAGATGTTTCGGTGGGTTCAGACTTGGTGCTCGATTTAGTCTCTGGTCGCGGCTTGAGTTCTGGTCATGCTAATCAACAACAGGATGGTTTCGGGTCTCGGTTCAGTTCGGACCAGTCAAAGAAGTCAACGGTTCGGGTCAAAGCTGGTCAAACGTGGTCAACGACAGTCAACGGGTAACGTCGGGTCTCGGTTCGGCTTCGGGTCAACATTAATCGGCAGAAGATTGGGTTCGGTTCAAGCTTGGCTCTGTCAGTTTAGTCAAACTCAGTTTCGCGGTCAAACTGAGTCGACTAATTCAGTTTCGCGGTCAAACCGAGTCGACTCGGTCAAACCGAGTCAACTCAGTCAAACCCGGTCAACAACAGTCAATGCCCGGTCAATTCACGAGACCCGGTAACCTTTAAACAACGTGAAATTTCGTGGTTTAGTTATAGATTTCATATTCCAATACGCGACCGAGCTTGAACCGTTTCGAGTAAAATTAGTTACATTTTTTTATATTATATTTGACAAGAATCATATACATATATTTTTTGCGTTGAGTGGTTGTTGAATTCTGACAAATATCGACACCTTGAGTTGTCGGGGTTATTCAAAAAACAGAGGAAACTCTGCCCAATTTTCCTTAAAAACCCGAATTATAAAACGTGTTTAATTCTTAACAACGACACTTTTGGGAATTCGAGTTTTATTTTAAAATAAATATAAAGATATTTATTTTGGCTACGATTTACGAAAGATATTGAAACTTGGACACTTTTATAAAATAAATATAATTAGTTATTATATTTATACTAGTCAACGCTAACTCGAAAACTCTTATAATATATATATATATATTTATAAATATTTATTCAAATATCGATTTTCGAACACTTTTATACGATAAATATAATGTGTACACCTATTTCAAACACTATGAGTTTGAATATTTATTTCCCACGACGACTTCAGACACTTTCTATCAAATAAATATAACGATTTATATTTATTTCAATCGTCGAAATTTATATTTCAAACGTCAATGGTTTCGAATATATGTTTATTATATATACTTACACCTTATGAAAACTATGACGAGTCGTATTACTATTACATTTACGCCATTTATTCGCGACCACTAACACGACGCCGTAAGTATATTTATATTTAAATATGTATATATATATATATATATATATATATATATATATATATATATATATATATATATATATATATATATATATATATATATATATATTCTAAACCATTCGAAAACTAAGTCACTCTCGTGACTTAGTTTTATCCTGATTATAAACGGGATCAAATAACCATAGATTGGTTATTCTAAATTAAAATACTAACACCTTCATAGGATCGTTTAGTTAACGATTCGGTAGAGCTCGGACACGTAGTTTAGCTACGTTTAACTAGAAACTTATAATTATTCCTTGATTAGGAATGCTTTAGTTGCACGCTAGCGAGTTCAGATTCTTGGAACAACACTACGAAACACGCTAAACTAGCTTTGCACAGGAATGTCAAGGTGAGTTCATAACCCCCACTTTTTCTGTTTTACATTTTTATAAATATTTTCGGGGGTGGAAAGACATGCAAGTTTCGCAAAGGTACGCAATATTTCGACGAACGAAAACTATAAATGTTTCTAAACCATCTCGCAACAGGATTTCAACGAACTCAAATGGTTTACGACAAGTTAATGCTAAACTTATCGGTTTTTTTGTACAACAATACAAGGTGTTCGAAACATGCATGAGTTTTCCTGACGTGGGCAAAGGCCCAATGTCACTAGGACTGGATAGTCCACTAGGGCAAAGGCCCAATCTCACTAGGACTGGATAGTCCACTAGGGCAAAAGCCCAATGACACTATGACTGGATGGTCCACTACTCACTAAGGGTCGTAGGGTCTCAAAAACTGTACAGTGAAGTCCTCGCTAATAATTGGAACTATAATCACCCGCTAGTCGACCGTCTCGAGTAAACGGTTTGGCGAGGCACTTGCTAGCACAGGGTGGGTTATAGGCTCATGCGGGCATGTTGTCTTTGTCGTACACGGGCATTGACGGTTATACAATTTATACAAATACAAGATTTTCAAATGACATGCCAAAGAAAATGGTTTTATTACATTCTCTCGACATCACTTAAACCGGTTATCAAAAGGATTTGTTTTAAATCTTTTTCAAAACAAACTATGAACTCGCTCAACTTTATGTTGACTTTTTCGCATGTTCTTTCTCAGGTTGCATTTTCAAAACTATGGAATGGTTGGAATAGGAGAACCTATGGGAATTCGAGTACTTAGTGGGCGTTCATTTTCTAAAAGACTTAGCTTATTTGCTTCCGCTGTGCAATGAAGATACCAGTCCAGTCACGCCAGCTCTAATAATTTCGGGGTGTGACAGATTGGTATCAGAGCTATAGGTTTCAGCGAATTAGGTTTCTGTAGAGATACCTAGGCTTTAACCTCAATATCCTCTGGGGACTTAGATATCAAGAATTGAACACATACAGAATGCCTAAGGCTCGAATATGGGTTTCAACCGTTGCCGAAAACAATGAGTCAACAATTTTGGTTTTGAACGTACATAAGTATGGTGTTTGATGCACGTTACATGAAACAACTACGTACAGTAAGCGAAACCTTGAGGGTTTTGATGTCATGCATTTAGGACCTTTGGAAAACTCTTGATGAGGAACTTATGTCGAAATTCATTAAAGGTCCTCACTTAGAAACTGTGACTAACAACTCGGACAAACGCCTTTATCTAATTTTCTATGCTCTTTTAATTACCTGAGCAGGTAATCTACATGGAACGAAATGCGATTGCGCAACTATACGTAAAACTTAAACTATATGTCAGCGAACATCGAAGTATATCACACACGACTTTCGAGGCAAGGCCTTTAGAGAACATGATTGGGCACGACCACAACGTTGCTAATCCCGTCAACGGGAGAAACAACAACCAGAATGCAGCACTCTGCCACGTGATCATGCAAACGACAGGAATCTCGCTGAGATACGTTAGAACAAGATTTCACAAGAGTCGCTACTTAGTCTGAAGAGACTCACAGTTATTGGCGCTGCAAAAGAAGTCACATGTCTTCGCATTCCCTCTACTTCATCAATGGCGATTATGTTATGTTTGACATTCCATGGCAATGTCACCTAACAAGCGGTCATCACACGATATTCCAGGTAAAGTCCTTAAAATTCTTTTGTTGAAATTTCGACTTTTTGCATATAGTGAGTAGATTTTTTTTCCCACTTCTACTCCCCCTAATGGTCAGTGCATCGTGAAAAATTTGTTTCATAATAGCGAATACTCATTTACTTGATTCTAGCCGATTTTAACCATGAAAAATTGAAATTTTCGAGAAAGAAAGGTGTGGAAACAGAAATCGCAGCTGAATTGTATAGACCTCTTCTTCCTGAGCTCTGATACCACTTGTAGGATCGTTTTCAGACCCGAACGAGTCGATTAGAAGAGTTTATCTCTAAACGAAAGGCGGAAACAGACGTGTAGAGTTCAATTCAGCAAGATTCACACTATAAACTGTTGTATGATTGATATAAAGGCGTTTTACAACCTGACAACACTTCGGCAACACTTCGTTGCACAAGACGGAAAGTTACAAATGATGAAAGTTTGAAGGGTATATATAGGTAATGACCCTTCCGTTTGAAAGTGACATGCCACCTTTCAAACGGAACCCATTTCAAACTAAACCCTCTTCAAACTTTCAGCTTCAAACTAAACCCTTTTCAAACTTTCAGCTTCAAACTAATCCCTTTTCAAACTTTCAGCTTCAAACTTTCAGCTTCAAACTTTCAGCTTCAAGTGTAGTAAACCGAGACTCGATATAAGACGAAGACGACAGACGGATGCACCAACAATTCCAACGACTACGTCGGCCAGAACCACGACAGCCGTTACGGAACCCTAGATCAATCAGGCAGAGTATCTAATACGTCTCCAGGGGTTATGATACTTACATCGTAGCAGAACCTTGCTATTAAGGGGGGTATAATAACCGAGTATTATGTATACTATTCAGAATTTGAGAGAAAGAAACGATTTTTGAACGATTTCGACTGAGATCCGATGGCTCCTTTATATAGGGCCTGATTTCAACTTTTACGCGGCCCGCGTAAGTGTTAACAACGGGCTATGCGGCCCGCGTCAAACCCGGTTACCGCGATAGTTTAGCTGGGTCAGCTTATAGGCCTGCTCGGTGTTGGTCCACGTGGCCGCACCGGGCTTTGCCAGGTTTTTAAGCTAACGCAGCCCACATAAGTGTAAGCAAAGGCTTACGCGGCCCGCCTAAAACCCAAAAATCAATTTTTAATTATTTTTATTAATATTTAAGGTATCCGGTGCCCGTTTTCACGTATGGGGTGTATTTTGGGACATATTGGGATATTTTAAAATATATTATGGTGTCGGAAAAAAAAATTATAAGGGTGTCGGTTCAGGGTTGTTATAACTGTCACCCAGACGGGTTGTCACCCGATCGATCTACACCTTGGGTCCCACACTTAAACTGTTTACCAACATTTGAAGTCTGAACGTTGAATGAGTTGTTGTCCGATCGGACTATCATCCGATTGGATTAACCGCTCGAACATGTGACATTTAAAACTTCAGTTCTTAAACAATTTTCAACATGTTCCATGCACAAGGATTGCCACCCGATCGGACGGTCATCCGATCGAGTGACCGTCCTGCTGTGAACTTGTTCTCACTAAAGTGTCCAACCAATCAGGTTGTCGTACGATCGAACTATCGTCCGATCGACCGACTTGAAAGGTACTGATACTTCTATGTTTTCAAAATGCTAAAACAAAAACTTCAAAAGTCAAGCTATCATACACAAACACATCGTTCCTAAAGGAAGAATCAATCCACTCGAAAGTCCACTCGATCGGGTGACTATCCAAGTGGACTACCACTCGCACGATCAGCCGACCGATCGGACTACCATCCGATCGACCTACTGTTCGACCAACTAACACTTGCATCATTTTACGTGTCGCTTATCGTTATGCTATCATTCTGATCAGGCTAACTTTACTCTCTAGCGCTCCCTTCAATCCACCAATCGCTGTGAGTATACTCGATCCCTTTTTGCTTTATGCACTTTTGGGTGTTACATACGTTACTTATTCTAATCACATCAAACACACTACGCAATACTTTTAACGCTAACCGTTACCGCATGTTATACGTGACTTAATGAATGCTTGTTTATTATGTTTACACATGGAATGTTGTCTACCTGCCTTAGCGACGATAGCACTATAGTTTGGACTCAACACCTGTTCACTCAGGGGTTGTTAAGGACAATTAGTTACATCGCTCACAGTGGTGAGTGTGTATCGCGAACCGCCTTGGGCAGTCAACCCGCAGTCATTGGTATCGATAGGTTCATGTCGATAACTAACATGCCTCATTTCACACTGTGTACGTGCTGGTTATGCGTAATCGATTTCGAATGCTACTATATCTATTAAACTTGTATGCTCACCTTTACACTATGTGTATTGACTTTTACTTTAACGTATGTGACAGGTGCTTAGGATGCTTATTTGCTTTCTTTGCTGTGAAATCGAGGCTAGGAAAGACCTAGGTCAACAATAAACATTTGTCTGTAATAAAAAACTGAGTTGTCGGAACATAACAATTTGACTAGATCTTTTCTGTAATAATTGTATTATCATTTATGACATGGTATGAGACGTGTTGCTTTAAATATCTGGTAAATATAGTTGTTATGGAAACTTCTGGACAATCTGTTTCGCTTAGTGCCGTGCCCCGATGATTCCGCCATCGGTTGGGGTGTCACTTGGGATTTGTATAAATATGTGTATCGTTTGCACATATCAATTCTTGTTCGATTTCGAGCTTTAAATCGCTTTTTGGAAGGTTATACGCGAACTGATGCGTAAATATAACCAGTTTAATGCAACAAACACTCCGGAACAGTGACATAGGCTTAACATACCTTAATTAACCTTTACATAACTTAGAAATAAGTTTTGGATGGTTTGGTATGTTGAAATCAAGTTTATTCGATCGTAGAGACTATTTGTGTCAAACTGCGAAAGTATGCCGATTCATGAGGTAACGAACATTCCGGAACTTGATCATAAGTTAAACGTACCATAAATATCCTTTACATAGCTTAGAAATAGGCTTTGAGGTGTTTGGTATGCTAAAATAAACTTTTTGGTCATTCAGGGACTAAAAGCGTCAAAAAGTGCATAAGTTTGCATTTTCGCGCATATCTTACGTTCTGAATATATCTGGACATCCAAAAATGTATGTAATCATTAAAATATTTTATTTTATTGATTGGCATGATAAAATTCCATTTGTCGCGTAATTTGGATTGTTTTTCGCGTCCGTTCGTGTTTTGTCGTAATTAACCGAACAACGCAACCGTACGACCAAACGAACCGACATCCGAGATATTTTTGAGCATGTTTTATGTTCCCTATACTTTAACTTCATTTTAGATCCTTGAAATGAGGTTAACGGGGCTTAAACGTGCCAAAAATCAAGTTTTTAACATGCAGGGACCTTTTCTGCCAATTCAGGAAACTTGAAACTGACCTCCCCCGAGCCACGCGCCAGCCCAGGGAAACCCTGGCGCGTGAAGCTACAGAGGACCAAAATCAGCAACTTGTTTTCAGTATTAGGCTTGATTTCCAGGGTTAATTATGCAAAATTCTCAATACCTTGGGCTGAAATTTGATGGTTTTTAGCATCCCACTGTATTCTAATACCTTGGGCCTGTGACATCTGTGCTTGTAATCATTGTAAACAATTCAATTATCACTAAAATAAAGTTATTTGATCCCAATATTTGTTTGTTTATGTTTGATGATTTTCATGTTTTGACTTTTATTCGATTTTAAACTCTATATCGCTTTCTAGATAATTATACGCAAACTGGTGCGTAAACATAATCAGTTTAACACGACAAACACTCCGTAACAGTGACATAGGCTTAATATACCTGAAATAACCTTTACATAACTTAGAAATAAGTTTTAAAGGCTTTGGTATAGCAAAAATCAAGTTTATTCGCTTACAGGGACTAAAATTGACAAACTGCGAAAGTATGCCAATCTGAACTGTAACGAACGTTTCGGAACATGGCCATAAGTTAACCACACCTTAAATATCCTTTACATATATTAGAAATAGGCTTTGAGGGGTTCGGTGTGCTAAAATAAACTTTATGCTCATTCAGGGACTAAAAGCGTCAAAAAGTGCATAAGTTTGCATTTTCGCGCATAACTTACGTTCTGAATACATCCGGACATCCAAAAATTTATGTAAGCATTAAAATATTTTATTTTAGTGTTTAGCATAAGAAAAATCCATTCGTCTCGCAATTTGGATCGTTTTTCGCGCTTATGCGCATTCCGTCGTAAATAAGCGAACATCGCGATCATACGATCAAGCGAACCGACATCCAGCACATTTTTGAGCATGTTTCATGTCCACATTGTTTAAGCATCATTTAAGGGCCTTAAAGTTGGTTTGACGGGCCTTAAACATGTCGGAAATGGCTTTAAACACACTTAGGGACTGAAACTGTCAAACTGCAAACTTGTTGCTGAACTGTGTTTCCCAGGCGGCCCGTGTAAGGCCTTGCACACGTTTACGTGGGGCGCGAGTGCCTCCCAGATGTGCAGAATTGTTGCAAACAGCTGTTTACAGCTGTTAAACACCCAAAAACCACTTGCAAATGGTATTTCTCAAACCATGGAATGAATCTATGGGCTCTAATGGTTTTCCAAAACAAGGGGTACACATGGCGGAATGTACTTAGGACACAACATGGAGCCGTTTGATGAGGAAGGGGTTGAGTTTCGTTGTGCTGGAAATGTACTTTCAATCTCTATTGGACAGTTTGGGGCGATTATTGGGTTGTTTTCTAAAGAGGACGCTGGAGACTAAGAAAACACGGGAGGTCTCCGTGAAATCACGCAAAACATGTGTCAACCGGCATGGTCTCAAATCGGGGAAGGACCATATGATCCAATCCAAACTAAAAGCTCCCAGTTGCGGGACCCTCTATACCGCTACATTCATAGGGTCCTTAGCAACGCCCACAACCAAAGGCGTGACAGTACCGGTGCTGTCAACCTAAGGGATCTGACGGTCTTATACCGCATCCACAACCGTGTACCTCTTGATGTCCCACACCTGCTCCTCCTGTAGGATCGGTTTTGACTCCTGAACGATTACGTATGACACGTGTGACGTGCGGAATCCGTACACGTGCGTGGACCGAACAAAAGAATGTACTATAATCTGTGATTGGATTAGAAGATATGAAAAAATACAATGAACCGTGAATCACCTTTTGCCTTTCTCTCTCTACTTTCTCTCTCTAGCTTCAAAGCTCCTCAAATGTGCAAAATGGCAAAAGTTCTAAATTCAAGGCATAAGGGTTCTATTTATAGGCCAAGGCTTTTAATGAGAGTTCTCATTAATTACAAAATTGCCACCTTGCCTTTTCCCTACTTATTACAATATAAACTCTAGTTTTCTTCAGTTTCTTGCTACGGTTTAAATTGAGGAGGCGATAGACATAAATGCACTCACAGACTCCCCCTTGGATATTGTCGCAGTCCGTCTCGTAGCGTCTTGTATTTCTCTCTCTCTCTAAGTCTTCTTGAAGGTTTATCATCTTTAGCAATCGCAGACTCCCTCTTGCTTGAACAGATTCCCCGTGGATCTGTCTTTAACTTCAGCTCCCCCTTTCAGTAGACTCTTCAGGCTCCCCCTTTCGTCAAGCTTCCGTGCTTTTGGGATCGACACCTGGCTTTCCGGTTACAAGCTCCCCCTTGCTGTGACAACTCGAATTTCCAAGATTTCTATTACGCATTTATTGCACGTTTATTGATTGTTTATTTGTTTGCTTGCACAGTTAGTTTGCTGTGAAGTTGTAACGTTTTTTATTCAATTAAGTATATGTGTTGATTATGAAAGATTTGTCAAATGTATGAATGTGGTGGTGAAACTGTGAACTATTTTGAGATGGTGTGCTATTGTAAATTATGATACTTAGGGATGCATAGAGTAATTAGTGAAACTCTAATCATTGTTAACCCTAATCCCTTTTCACTAATCATTTTCACAAAAACCAAAGCACTGTACTCTCTAATCCTCTCTACAACCATCTTCTCACCATTCTTGGATTCACAAGTTCTTTTGCATCAAGTTTGATTACCAATCCATCTAGAATCATTCAAGGTAATTGTTTATTGATTAATGTAATACTTGTAAACCCTGAATGATTGTTGATTGTATCAATTCGTGATTCTTGTGATTCTTGAAAACCCTAGTTTTCCATATAATGTTCTGTGATTTTGAATTGAGTCTGATTATAATGATAATGACATTGAATGGTTGTGTAATCGATTTGTCGGGTGATTAAGAATACATGATTGATGTGATAATGGAATTGATGCTAGACAGGTTCAATATGATTAGGGTTCTCTTCGTCATGAAATGTGAAAAGCGTAACTGCTCTGATCTTGTTTTGATTCTGTGCAATGTTTGGAGTTCACGCACGATTGAAGTGTCTGAGTTTTGATTAAACTAGACATGGCTCGACTTTTAATCCTTGTATGCTAGGGTCCGAGTTTTTCACTTGTTATGTTGTCTGAGTTTCGTGTAATGCTAAAGGGGTCCAAGTTCTTTATCACATATATGATGTCCGATCTTTAAAGGGGTAGTGGTCCGAAGTTTATATGTATAGAGGGTTGTCCGAGTTTTTGAAGAAGGAAGGATCCAGTCCGACCTTTGTATAAGAAAGGAGGTCCGAGTTTTGTCAATCACAACACTAGGTCCGAGTTTCTTAAAGGGAGGCCTTATGTCCGAGTTTTAAAGGAGAGTCCCCTTGTCCGACTTTATACTCCTCACCCCCTAGTCCGAACTTTGTAAAGAGTGGCCATGGTCCGAATTCTTAACCCCCACACACATTGGTCCGACCTTTGAACCCCCACCCCCTTTTTGGTCTGAGTTTTGAATCCCAAACCCCCTCATATGCTATGTCCGACTTTTGATATAAATAGATATGGTCCGACCCTTTTTAATGATGTTACTGTCCGAGTTTAATTGATTTAAGTGTTATCCGACCTTTAATGGGCATATGCTTAGAGTCCTAGTTGTTACTTGTTAAGTGTGTCCGAGTTCTAGTTGAAGGCAAAGTCTGAGCCTTGTGAGTTGTATGGGATTTCGTTGAATGACTGACACACAGTAACTTTCTTAGCTGTTAACTATGTTAAGTAAAACCTGTTAACTAGGTTGGGTATGTCAATAGATAGCTATGTTTGAATTAACTGAGAAAACTCTTATGTGAAACAAGAAGTTGCATGAACTTGATTTACGGTTTACATGAATATAAGATGCTACTGCTGAGCATACTCTGTGTTATACTGGGATACTACTTGCATGCGAATCATTACGAACATGAACTGACTGTGACTAAATGCATATCTTAGGCCTTGATTGATTGATAGATTAACGTGAGCACATAACTTGTCATACCGAGCAAACCAAGGTGAGTTCACACTCTTACTAAGGCATGGGATTCCCAGGGCTTGGGAATGGGATTGAAGGAATAAGGTTGAATAGATTCGTACTGACACTAATACTAGACTACCATACCATTGTCCTCGGTTGTGCAGGACACATACTTCTGCTACTCACTGTCCTCGGTTGTGCAGGACACATACTTATGCTACTCACTGTCCTCGGTTGTGCAGGATACATACTTATGCTATTCACTGTCCTCGGTTGTGCAGGACACGTACTTACAATCTACGTAGACTTATACTTACTACTATCCTCGGTTGTGAAGGATACTCACGTAAAGCCTACGTGTATTTATACTTACTACTATCCTCGGTTGTGAAGGATACTTATGGTTACGAATAGTCTAGTGGTTATACAACATGGGAAGCCCCCACCAATAGAACGTACTATCGGCCCAGTAGAGCCACATGTTACAAACGAACTTACACTTACGCATTTACTTTCCGTGAACTCGCTCAACTAGTTGTTGATCCTCTGTTACATGCCTTGCATGTCGTTAGATACATGGAGCTTGCACAGGGAGAAGCTGGTCGTTGTGGGCTTGGATCGTGATTATCATATTAAACACTTATGACATTTGATACTTCATTATGATGGGTTTTATTTATACGCTTCCGCTAAACAGTGATAACTTACTTACGTTTTGAAACACCTTTCATATGGATTTGGTTTGGTTTATTGGCAATTACTTTTACTATATATTTTGTTCTATATGATTGGTGGCTTGATCCTGGTCAGTCACGCTCCCAAGCGGTGATACTCCGCAGGTGGATCTTGGGGGTGTGACAGATTGGTATCAGAGCCATTGGTTATAGAGAACTTGGTTTTAATATGGGAAAACGTTTTATTAAAACCAGACTATAACCAGAATAGTGCTCTCAACGATCCACAACGACGCTTCGCTCCACGTGCAAGACTCAACCTCCTAGGTAATAAGGTTATGGTTTATTGCCTACATGCTAGAATTACATAGAACTTTGCTCGTAGTATGCTTAGATTACACTGCTCATTACTTGTTATTGCTTGAGAACACCTATGTGCTTACACTCTTCTGTCATCGCACTACTCGCGAATCAAACTCACTTATTCCACCTTTACTATGAAGATCATGTCCGGACGTGTGAACATGACTCAAGCCCAGTTGGCGGCTCTCATTCAAGAATAAGTTGCTGCGGCACTTGCAGCGGAAAACGCAGGAGGTCAACACTTTCAGCCACCTGTGTGTACTTTCAAGAACTTCATGGATTGTCGTCCTAGCACATTTAGTGGCACTGAAGGAGCGGTTGGACTCCTCCACTGGTTTGAAAAGCTCGAGTCTGTATTCGAGATGTGTGAATGCCCTGAGGCTCGCAGGGTCAAATACGCCACTGGCACACTTGAAGGGATTGCGCTCACTTGGTGGAACGCGCAAGTGCAGATCTTAGGGTTGGCAGCTGCTAACGCCACCCCATGGAATGATTTCAAGGAACTGATAAAAAGGGAATACTGCACTCAGGAAGACATCCACAAGCTGGAGGATGAGTTTTATCATTTGAAAATGACTGGGTCAGAAATCGAAGCTTATACTAAACGGTCAAACGAGCTGGCCGTGCTGTGTCCAACTATGGTGGACCCTCCATACAAGCGCATCGAGTTGTACCTCAAGGGATTAGCACCAGAGATTCAGAGCCATGTGACATCGGCTAATCTTGACAACATTCAGGCTATTCAGCGCCTCGCTCATCGTACCACAGATCAGGCAGTGGATCAGAACAGACTGCCTAAACGTATCAGCGCTACTGCTACCGCTAACACTGCTACTACACTTGCTACTCCCAGTGAAAACAAGAGAAAATGGGATGGGGATTCTAGCAAGGGATCCACTTTAGTTCAGTCACAGGTTCAGCAGCGAAAGACTGACAGTTACAAGAGTCCCAGTCAGCACTCTTCAGGCAGTCACAGGCAGGGCGGATATCGAGGGAACCTCCCAAAGTGTAACACCTGCAACAGATACCACAGTGGCCAGTGTAACAAGGGTCGCTGTCAAAGATGCCTCAAGATGGGTCATGAGGCCAAAGATTGTAGAAGCCCTCGACCTGCGAATCAGAATCAGCAGCAGCCACCAGCACAGCAGAATCAACAGCAGGGCAACAAAGGGTGTTTTCATTGCGGTGCAGAGGGTCACTTCAAAAGGCACTGCCCTCAGCTAAACAGGAACCAGAACAACAACTACAATAACAACAATCAGGGAAATGGCAACAACAACAACAACGGTGGAAACAACAACGGCAATGAAGCAAGGGGTCGTGCGTTTGTGTTGGGGCAGGGTGATGCCAGAAATGATCCCAACGTCGTTATGGGTAAGTTTCTTCTTGACGACATTTATGTTACTGTTTTGTTTGATTCGGGTGCGGATACGAGTTATATGTCTTTGAAAATGAGTAAATTGTTAGAACGTACACCAACACCACTAAACACCAAACATGTCGTAGAACTAGCAAATGGTAAAAGTGTAGAAGCCACGCATGTAGTCAAGGGTTGTAACATCGTTCTAGCGGGTCAGGCCTTCTCGATTGATCTTATTCCAATAGTTCTGGGTAGTTTCGACATCGTCATCGGCATGGATTGGTTGTCCAAGCAGCAGGCAGAGATTCTATGTAAAGAGAAGATCATTCGTATTCCTCGTTCGGGTAAAGAACCTCTTGAAGTTCAAGGCGACAAGAGTGGTGCAGTGGTTGGCATTATCTCTTTCTTGAAGGCTCAGAAACGTTTACGAAAGGGGCATACTGCCATCTTGGCACTTGTTACTGATGCGTCGACAACAGAGAGAAGAATAGAGGATATTCCAGTTGTACGCGAATTTCCTCAAGTGTTTCCAGAAGATTTACCTGGTCTACCGCCTCATCGCCAGGTCGAGTTTCAAATCGAGCTAGCTCCAGGAGCAGCACCTATAGCTCGCGCACCATATCGTTTAGCTCCATCGGAACTGGAAGAACTATCAAAGCAACTACAAGAGCTCTTGGATAAGGGCTTTATTCGTCCAAGCTCTTCGCCTTGGGGAGCTCCAGTACTATTCGTGAAGAAGAAGGATTGCACATTCAGGATGTGCATCGATTACCGCGAACTGAACAAAGTCACAGTGAAGAACCGCTATCCTCTTCCACGCATTGACGATTTATTCGACCAGTTGCAAGGGTCGAGTTACTATTCCAAGATTGATCTAAGGTCAGGGTATCATCAGTTGAGAGTCCGGGATGAGGACGTCTCCAAGACAGCTTTCAGAACTCGCTACGGTCACTACGAGTTTCTCGTCATGCCGTTTGGGTTAACGAACGCGCCTGCAGTATTTATGGATCTTATGAACAGGGTGTGCAAACCCTATCTTGACAAGTTCGTCATTGTCTTCATCGACGACATTCTGATCTACTCCAAGAGTCAGGAGGAACATGAGCAGCACTTACGCCTTCTCTTGGAACTTCTTCGAAAGGAGCAATTGTACGCCAAGTTTTCTAAATGCGACTTCTGGCTTCGTGAAGTCCACTTTCTAGGCCATGTGGTGAACAGGGATGGGATTCATGTCGATCCATCCAAGGTAGATTCGATCAGGAACTGGCCTGCACCGCGTACAGCAACGGAAATACGCCAATTCTTGGGTTTGGCGGGTTACTACAGACGATTCATCAAAGACTTCTCCAAGATCGCGCAACCGCTTACTATGTTGACACAGAAAGGTGTTACCTATCGTTGGGGTAATACACAAGAAACGGCTTTTCAGTACCTAAAGGATAGATTATGCAGCGCACCTATTCTCTCATTGCCAGAGGGCACGGATGATTTTGTCGTCTATTGTGACGCATCGATACAGGGGCTTGGTTGTGTATTGATGCAGCGGGATAAAGTTATTGCTTACGCTTCTCGTCAACTCAAGGTTCATGAACGGAACTACACGACGCGCGATTTAGAGCTGGGAGCTGTTGTTTTTGCACTTAAGATATGGCGACACTACCTGTACGGTACCAAGTGCACAATTTACACCGATCACAGGAGTCTCGAGCATATCTTCAAGCAGAAGGAATTGAATATGCGTCAACGACGATGGGTCGAGTTACTTAATGATTACGAATGCGCCATCAAGTACCATCCAGGCAAGGCCAATGTTGTGGCTGACGCTCTCAGCCGGAAAGACACTCTACCTAGACGCGTACGAGCCTTGCAGCTCACTATTCAGTCCAGTCTTCCCACATAGATACGAACTGCTCAGATGGAAGCATTAAAGCCTGAAAACGTCAAAGCTGAAGCCTTACGCGGCTCAAGGCAACGAATGGAACAAAAGGAAGACGGCGCCTACTATGTAACGGGACGCATTTGGGTCCCACTATATGGCGGTTTATGAGAGCTTGTGATGGATGAAGCTCATAAGTCTCGCTACTCGATACATCCAGGTTCGGATAAGATGTATCACGATCTCAAAACAACATATTGGTGGCCTAGCATGAAAGCCCAAATCGCTACTTACGTCGGCAAGTGTTTGACATGTGCCAAGGTCAAAGTGGAGTATCAGAAACCAGCGGGCCTACTTCAACAACCCAGGATACCACAGTGGAAATGGGAAGAAATTTCCATGGATTTTGTTACAGGCCTACCTAGATCTCAGCGTGGGAATGATACCATATGGGTGATCGTGGATCGACTCACCAAGTCTGCACACTTCCTGGCTATAAAGGAAACGGATAAGTTCTCCACTCTCGCAGACATCTATCTTAAGGAAGTTGTTTCGAGGCACGGGGTGCCCACCTCCATCATTTCGGATCGGGATGCACGATTCACGTCAGAGCTATGGCTAGCGATGCACAAATCTTTTGGCTCACGATTAGACATGAGCACAGCATATCATCCTCAGACGGATGGGCAGTCTGAGCGAACGATCCAAACTCTTGAAGACATGCTTCGGGCATGTGTTATCGATTTTGGCAACGGCTGGGAAAAACATCTCCCTTTGGTGGAGTTTTCATATAATAACAGTTATCACACCAGCATACAAGCCGCGCCATTCGAGGCATTGTACGGACGTAAATGCCGGTCACCTCTCTGTTGGCCAGAGGTGGGGGATAGTCAGATCACAGGTCCAGAGATTGTAGTGGACGCCACGGAAAAGATTGCACAGATACGACAACGCATGGCGGCAGCACGCGACCGTCAGAAAGCATACGCGGATAAGCGTAGGAAACCGTTGGAATTTCAGGTCGGGGACCGGGTTTTACTTAAAGTCTCACCCTGGAAGGGTGTGGTTCGTTTTGGCAAACGGGGCAAATTAAATCCGTGGTATGTCGGACCGTTCGAGATCATAGAAAGAATAGGCAAAGTGGCCTACAAGCTAAACCTACCAGCTGAACTCGGTGCAGTTCACAATGTATTTCACGTGTCGAATCTAAAGAAGTGCCTGTCAGATGAGACCCTCATAGTTCCTTTTAAGGAACTCACTATCGACGAGCGGTTGCAGTTCGTCGAGGAACCAGTTGAAATCACGGACCGGGATGTTAAGGTCCTCAAAAGCAAGAGAATCCCTCTTGTTCGAGTTCGTTGGAACTCCAGACGTGGCCCAGAGTACACCTGGGAACGCGAAGACCAAATGAAAGAAAAGTACCCCCAGTTATTCGAAAACCGTGCAACCACTACTGAGACTGAAGCTACTACTGCGGAATTTCGGGACGAAATTCCAAATCAACGGGGGGATGATGTGACACCCCAGGAAAACCAGTAAATGATACAAGTTACCTAGCATCAACGGGGGGATGATGCTAAATTTCGGGACGAAATTTCTTTCAAGTTGGGGATAATGTGACAACTCGAATTTCCAAGATTTCTATTACGCATTTGTTGCACGTTTATTGATTGTTTATTTGTTTGCTTGCACAATTAGTTTGCTGTGAAGTTGTAACGTTTTTTATTCAGTTAAGTATATGTGTTGATTATGAAAGATTTGTCAAATGTATGAATGTGGTGGTGAAACTGTGAACTATTTTGAGATGGTGTGCTATTGTAAATTATGATACTTAGGGATGCATAGAGTAATTAGTGAAACTCTAATCATTGTTAACCCTAATCCCTTTTCACTAATCATTTTCACAAAAACCAAAGCACTGTACTCTCTAATCCTCTCTACAACCATCTTCTCACCATTCTTGGATTCACAAGTTCTTTTGCATCAAGTTTGACTACCAATCCATCTAGAATCATTCAATAATTGTTTATTGATTAATGTAATACTTGTAAACCCTAAATGATTGTTGATTGTATCAATTCGTGATTCTTGTGATTCTTGAAAACCCTAGTTTTCCATATAATGTTCTGTGATTTTGATTTGAGTCTGATTATAATGATAATGACATTGAATGGTTGTGTAATCGATTTGTCGGGTGATTAAGAATACATGATTGATGTGATAATGGAATTGATGCTAGACAGGTTCAATATGATTAGGGTTCTCTTCGTCATGAAATGTGAAAAGCGTAATTGCTCTGATCTTGTTTTGATTCTGTGCAATGTTTGGAGTTCACGCACGATTGAAGTGTCTGAGTTTTGATTAAACTAGACATGGCCCAACTTTTAATCCTTGTATGCTAGGGCCCGAGTTTTTCACTTGTTATGTTGTCTGAGTTTCGTGTAATGCTAAAGGGGTCCGAGTTCTTTATCACATATATGATGTCCGATCTTTAAAGGGGTAGTGGTCCGAAGTTTATATGTATAGAGGGTTGTCCGAGTTTTTGAAGAAGGAAGGATCCAGTCCGACCTTTGTATAAGAAAGGAGGTCCGAGTTTTGCCAATCACAACACTAGGTCCGAGTTTCTTAAAGGGAGGCCTTATGTCCGAGTTTTAAAGGAGAGTCCCCTTGTCCGACTTTATACTCCTCACCCCCTAGTCCGAACTTTGTAAAGAGTGGCCATGGTTCGAATTCTTAACCCCCACACACATTGGTCCGACCTTTGAACCCCCACCCCCTTTTTGGTCCGAGTTTTGAATCCCAAACCCCCTCATATGCTATGTCTGACTTTTGATATAAATAGATATGGTCCGACCCTTTTTAATGATGTTACTGTCCGAGTTTAATTGATTTAAGTGTTATCCGACCTTTCTTGGGCATATGCTTAGAGTCCTAGTTGTTACTTGTTAAGTGTGTCCGAGTTCTAGTTGAAGGCAAAGTCTGAGCCTTGTGAGTTGTATGGGATTTCGTTGAACGACTGACACACAGTAACTTTCTTAGCTGTTAACTATGTTAAGTAAAACCTGTTAACTAGGTTGGGTATGTCAATAGATAGCTATGTTTGAATTAACTGAGAAAACTCTTATGTGAAACAAGAAGTTGCATGAACTCGATTTACGGTTTACATGAATATAAGATGCTACTGCTGAGCATACTCTGTGTTATACTGGGATACTACTTGCATGTGAATCATTACGAACATGAACTGACTGTGACTAAATGCATATCTTAGGCCTTGATTGATTGATAGATTAACGTGAGCACATAACTTGTCATACCAAGCAAACCAAGGTGAGTTCACACTCTTACTAAGGCATGGGATTCCCAGGGCTTGGGAATGGGATTGAAGGAATAAGGTTGAATAGATTCGTACTGACACTAATACTAGACTACCATACCATTGTCCTCGGTTGTGCAGGACACATACTTCTGCTACTCACTGTCCTCGGTTGTGCAGGACACATACTTATGCTACTCACTGTCCTCGGTTGTGCAGGACACATACTTATGCTATTCACTATCCTCGGATTGTGCAGGACACGTACTTACAATCTACGTAGACTTATACTTACTACTATCCTTGGTTGTGAAGGATACTCACGTAAAGCCTACGTGTATTTATACTTACTACTATCCTCGGTTGTGAAGGATACTTATGGTTACGAATAGTCTAGTGGTTATACAACATGGGAAGCCCCCACCAATAGAACGTACTATCGGCCCAGTAGAGCCACATGTTACAAACGAACTTACACTTACGCATTTACTTTCCGTGAACTCGCTCAACTAGTTGTTGATCCTCTGTTACATGCCTTGCAGGTCGTTAGATACATGGAGCTTGCACAGGGAGGAGCTGGTCGTTGTGGGCTTGGATCGTGATTATCATATTAAACACTTATGACATTTGATACTTCATTATGATGGGTTTTATTTATATGCTTCCGCTAAATAGTGATAACTTACTTACGTTTTGAAACACCTTTCATATGGATTTGGTTTGGTTTATTGGCAATTACTTTTACTATATATTTTGTTCTATATGATTGGTGGCTTGATCCTGGTCAGTCACGCTCCCAAGCGGTGATACTCCGCAGGTGGATCTTGGGGGTGTGACACTTGCGATGAGCTCGGCTTCAGACTCCCCCTTAGACTCGGCTATCAGGATCGTAGTCTGGTACAACATCTGCATTTTCTTAAACATTTATAAGTGAAACGTTTTGAACATCCCGGAATGATGACCTGGCTCTTAAAAACCTTTTGAGTCAAAATCCTGGCTCTGTTGCACAAATATAAAAATACGAGTATATCCAGGATTACTTGACTTCACTCTCCCTATCAAATAACTTTACAGATTTGGCAGTTTAAGCAACCAAGATCGAAACCTAACTCTTTACAACAGATTTTCACAATTTAAACATCCAAAATCTTCACGATTTATCATCCAAGTCCAACTTAATGACCTTGGAGATGTCACAAACTGTTTTTGATTTTTGAGTAAAAACTTCAAGTTTCAAATTAATGAATTTGTTTATTTTCAGAAACACAATCAGCATACTTAGATTTTGAAACTCAGCATTCAGACATCGGTTGTCAAAAATAAAGTAGAATCAAAATCTTTTTGTATTTTTCTGAAACATAAAGCAGTAAAGAAATATTTACAAACATATTTACAGACAACATTTTTGTTTGAGTTCGTGTCAGAGGATCATATCAGTTTATGACAAATCACTAGTACCGTTGAGCTTTAAACGCTTTAAGTTCTAAACGATTCACTTAGATTGTCAGTATACTGTTCCACTTAAATTTTCACACAACGTTCAACTTTTTCGAGATACGGAATTAGTGTTTTAAGGACTTAACTTATTCGCGTGTCCCACCTCAAAATATACTCCCGTATCAAAATTCCCTAGATTTAGTCTTACGGGTGAATATACCAATTTGATATCTGTATTCTGGGTTAGTGCGAGACCTTGAGAGCTCAAGTATGAACTTCCGTTCAGTCAAAGAGATGAAGGCTCGACTTTAGGTGTGTTCCCTTTTAGAGAATCTTTTCTTCAACTGCAATTGATTCATATCTTTCAATATTTTTCAATTTTATGCAGAGGGTAAGCTTTCAAAGGGCGTAAAGTATTATACGAGGTCTAGGCCATTGCTTCCGCAATATCAGAAGACCAGGTATAATACCCCAGACATCAAATATTATAAAGACCTAGTATCTCAGAATTAGGCAATCTCTCAAAAATGATTTTGGGGGTTACCTATATATCCGAGATATGTTCCTCACGAGATAAGTAAGTATTTGATATTTAGGTTTATGTGACAACTCGTATTTCAGAACCTATTTATGTGCTTAATGTAACGCATGTGAACTTGGCATGATTATCTGATATGTTGACTTAATGAATGTTATGTTTGATATGTGCTATGTGTAATATATTTATGTATGCAAACGAGCCAAACGCACAACACACACCCGATCGCACAAGCCCATTTGGGCTACACCCTTTACACTCGAGAACTCAAAGGCAACCCATGAAGGGTTTCGGCCCACTCCTTTATGTTACCTAGGGTGTGAGTATAAACTCTACAATTCACCAACTCACACAAGTTTAGCAAACCCTAAATCTTTCTCATCATCTCTCTCAAACTCGACGGCAAACATACCCTCCCCATCGAAGATTTTTTGGGTTCGGATCACCTTTCCTGTTTGATTCTACTAATCGGTTAGTGTTTTTCTATAATTTCATGATTAATGTTGTGATATGGGTGTTACACGATGTTATGATTTCCATGATCTGATATAATGGTTAGGATTGTATGATGAACGATGATGGCTATATGATAATATTTCTGTGAATCGGATTGAATGATAATAGATGTTAATCGACTATTGTGTCCCATTTTCAGATTGGTTGCTTGTTGATTTAGGAGCGAATGAATGTAATCGGCTACATGTTCTTGTGAATCGATAGATTAGTGTTCATGCTTTGATTTTGATTAGGGTTCATAAGAGTTAGATGTTGGAAACCTTAGTTTGATCGATCCATATACAAGTTAGAAACTGTTGATTGTGTGTGAATTAATAAATCATAATTACGGAATTTGTTAATGATAGAGTAACTGATTGTTTGATTGGACCGAATAATTGGAAACAGGATAACTGACTTGCACAATTCTAGGAAACGTGTAACTAGTTGCCATGATAGGATAACTAAGTTGATCGCAAAAGCTGATCTAATCGCACAAGAAGTCCAGTCGCACAAGAGTGAATGAATCGCACAAGTCGTAATATTTGTTTAACTATTGGGCAGTCTATATCATGTTGGACTGGGCCAGTTTCCAATCGTTCAACCCAAATGGATCGCACAAGCTATCCGGATCGTACAAGCTCACCCGGATCTCATAAGACTCTTGCATGTTATTAGATTGGGCCATGTATTTTATGTTTGGGCTTCTAACTATTTGGGCCGGGTGTTTATCTGAATCGCACAACATGATGTGGGTCGCACAAGGCTGTGCCGACCGCACAACATGTTGGGCCGAAGTGTTTAGTTGGGTTATGTTAGTGAACTTCACAAAAGGTTCGGCCCAATACATCTTAAATCGTACAAGTGTGAAAATACTATGTTCTTGACTATTATGTGTTTGCCATGATCTATATGTGTCCCTTATATGTTAACTTATGTGATACGTACGTGCACTACTCGAAACCAAAACCTGACTTGTATGGTAACCATGTTAGGACGTGGTTGACCACTAGCAGCTAGACTTGACCTTTCTGTGTATCTGCCGAGCAAACCAAGGTGAGTTCACATTCTTAACAAGGCATGGGATTCCCGGGATTGGGAATGGGATTGAAGGAATGAGATTGAACAAATACTTGTACTTACACTGTTACTAGACTATCTACCATCGTCCTCGGATGCGAAGGATACATACGTAAAACCTACGTATACTTGTATTCATCACTGTCCTAAGGATGCGAAGGGCACTTACGTAAAACCTACATAAACTTATATTCACTACTGCCTCGGGTTGTGACAGCCACTTACGTAAAACCTACGTAAACCCCCGCGTACCACTGTCCTCGGGTTGAGAAGGACGCTTACGTAAAACCTACGTAAACCTTGTACATACTACTGTTCTCGGGTTAAGAAGAACACTTATGGTTACAAATAGTCTAGTGTACATACAAATATGGGAAGCCCCTACTAATAGAACATACTATCAGCCTAGTAGAGCCACATGTTACGAAAAGAACTTACTATTACGAACTTACTTACTGTGAACTCGCTCAACTAGTTGTTGACTCTCTGTTACATGCCTTGAAGGACCATAGGTACATGCAGCTTGCACGGGAGGCGCGATCGTTGTGGGCACATGGACCGTTGAGTTCCATGTTAAACATTTACATTATGAGAACTTGATACTTATGTTGGATTTTAACATTAATGCTTCCGCTACACAATTGATTATGTTTGGTTTTGAAAACACCTTTCGTATTGATGAATGACATTTACTATTTACTCTTATGTTCAATATGATTGGTGGCTTGATCCTGGTCATGTCACGCCTCCAAGCGGTGGTACTCCGCGGGTGGACTTTAGGGGTGTGACAGATTGGTATCAGAGCCATTGGTTTTAGAGAACTCGGTTTTAATAAGGGAAAAACGTTTTTATTAAAACCAGACTATAACCAGAACAGTGCTCAACGATCCACAACGACGCCTCGCTCCACGTGCAACACTCAACATCCTAGGTGATTGGTATATGTTATATTGCCTACTTGCTAGATTTCATAGAACTTTGCTCAGGGTATGCTTAGATACACATAACCACTATTGCTTGAGAACACTTGTGTGCTTACTCTTTTCTGTCATCGCATTCTTCGCGAACCTCTCTCTCATTATTGTTACCTTTGCTATGAAGATCATGTCTGGACGTATTAACATGACTCAACCCAGTTGACGGCTCTCATTAACGAACAAGTTGCTGCGACACTTGCAGCCGCGCAGGCAGGAGGTATATCATGCAGTCGTAACTCACACTAGGATCTTTAGATCCTACACTCCTAAAACCAACTCTTGTGTTTAACCTTGTCCTATTCTTACACAATAGGTCAACACGCTCAGCAACCTGTTTGCACCTTCAAGAATTTCATGGACTGTCGTCCAAGCACGTTTAGTGGCACTGAAGGAGCAGTTGGACTCCTCCATTGGTTCGAAAAGCTCGAGTCGGTGTTTGAAATGTGTGAATGCCCTGAGGCTCGCAGGGTGAAGTACGCCACTGGTACTCTAGAAGTAACTGCGCTGACTTGGTGGAATGCGCAAGTTCAGATATTAGGGCTGGCAGCTGCTATCGCCACCCCTTGGAATGATTTTAAGGAACTCATCAAACGGGAATACTGCACTTGTGATGACATCCACAAGTTGGAAGTGGAGCTCTATCATCTGAAAATGACAGGGTCGGAAATTGAAGCTTATACGAAACGGTCAAACGAGTTGGCCATCTTATGTCCAACTATGGTGGACCCTCCAATCAAGCGCATTGAGGTGTACCTCAAGGGTCTAGCATCAGAAATTCAGAGTCATGTGACATCGGCTAACCTCGACAATATCCAGGACATTCAACGTCTTGCTCATCGCCTCACGGATCTGGCAGTGGAACAGAACAGGCTGCCTAAATGTATCAGCGCTACTACTACCGCTACCACTTCTGCTACTCCTACTACTCCCAGTGACAACAAGCGGAAATGGGTGGGGGATTCCAGCAAGGGTTCAGCTTCAGTTCAGTCTCAGGTTCAGCAGCGAAAGACTGACAACTACCAGAGTCCTAGTCAGCAGTCTTCTGGTAGTCACGGGCAGAGAAGGTATCAAGGAAATCACCCAAGGTGCAGCAATTGTAACAGATACCACAGTGGCCAGTGGAACAAGGGTCGTTGTCAGAGGTGTCTCAAGATGGGTCATGAGGCCAAGGATTGTAGGAGCCCACGGCCTGTAACTCAGAACCAGTAGCAGCAAACACCGCAGAATCAGCAGCAGGGCAACAAGGGATGTTTTCATTGTGGCGCTGAAGGTCACTTCAAAAGACACTGCCCCTAGTTAAACCGAAACCAGAACAACAACAATAACCAAGGCAATGGGAACAACAACGGGGGAAATAACAATGATGGGAACAACGGCGCTAGGGGTCGTGCATTTGTGCTAGGGCAGGGTGATGCCAGGAATGATCCCAGCGTAGTTATGGGTAAGTTTCTTCTCGACGACTTTTATGTTACTGTATTGTTTGATTCGGGTGCGGATACAAGTAATATGTCTCTAAAAGTTAGCCAAATGTTAAAACGTGCATCAACACCCTTAAACGCCAAGCATGTTGTAGAATTAGCTAATGGTAAGAGTCTAGAGGCCACACACATAGTTCAGGGTTGTAATCTTATCCTCGCTGGTCAGACTTTCTCTATCGATCTTATCCCTATAGTTCTGGGTAGTTTCGACATCGTTATTGGAATGGACTGGTTATCCCAACAGCACGCAGAGATCCTATGTAAGGAGAAGATCGTTCGTATTCCTCGTGCTGGTAAAGAACCTCCCGAAGTTCAAGGCGACAAGAGTGGTGCTGTGGTAGGCATCATCTCCTTTCTAAAGGCTCAGAAGTGTTTGCGTAAGGGCCACACTGCCATTCTGGCACTTGTTACCGATGCATCAGCAAAAGAAAAGAAATTGGAAGGTATTCCAGTTGTACGCGACTTTCCTCAGGTGTTCCCCGAAGATTTACCTGGTCTACCGCCTCATCGCCAGGTCGAGTTTCAAATCGAGCTAGCATCAGGAGCCGCACCGATAGCACGAGCACCGTATCGCTTAGCTCCATCAGAAATGGAAGAACTATCGACACAGCTACAAGAACTCTTAGATAAGGGATTTATCCGACCTAGCTCTTTGCCCTGAGGAGCTCCAGTATTATTCGTGAAAAAGAAGGACGGTACCTTCAGGATGTGCATTGATTATCGCGAGCTCAACAAGGTGACAGTGAAGAATCGCTATCCTCTTCAACGAATTGATGACTTATTCGACCAGTTTCAAGGGTCGAGCTACTACTCCAAGATACACTTGAGGTCAGGTTACCATCAACTGAGAGTCCGGGATAAGGACGTCTCCAAAACAGCATTCAGAACTCGCTACGGCCACTACGAGTTTCTAGTCATGCCATTTGGGCTAACGAACGCACCGGCAGTCTTCATGGATCTTATGAACAGAGTATGCAAGCCTTATTTAGACAAGTTTGTCATTATTTTCATCAACGACATCCTGATCTATTCCAAGAGTCAGGAGGAACACGAGCAGCATTTGCGACTTATTTTGGAACTTCTTCGATCAGAACAGCTGTATGCCAAGTTTTCGAAATGCGACTTCTGGCTTCGTGAAGTCCACTTTCTAGGCCACGTGGTAAACAAGGATGGGATCCATGTTGATCCATCCAAGGTAGATTCGATCAAGAACTGGCCTGCATCGCGTACACCAACGGAAATACGCCAATTCTTGGGTTTGGCAGGTTACTACAGGAGGTTTATCAAAGACTTCTCAAAGATTGCACAGCCGCTTACACTACTGACACAGAAGGGTGTCACTTATCGTTGGGATGATACTCAGGAAACCGCTTTTCAGTACTTAAAGGATAGACTTTGCAGTGCACCTATCCTCTCATTTCAAGAGGGCACGGGCGATTTTGTGGTCTATTGTGAGGCATCAATACAGGGGCTCGGTTGTGTATTGATGCAACGGGATAAAGTTATTGCTTATGCTTCGCGCCAACTCAAGGTTCACGAACGGAACTACACGACGCACGATTTAGAGCTGGGAGCTGTTGTAATGCCCATAAATTTAAAATCATTATTCTAGA